>NW_022154705.1:631740-709240 GCF_001633185.2 Quercus lobata
TGGGATGCTATTTCTTTTTTTCTTGGCTTCTTTGAGGCCGCTTGCCTCTTCAAGACCCATTTTTTTATTTGTTGGGCCTGTGATTCATTATTCCTGCCGCTTGGACCTAATGGATTTTTGCTATCTATTTTGTCAATTCTTTGTTGCCCTTATTATTGTGCTTTCTTTCTGTCTGCCTAGGCTTCTACAAATTGCCCTCAACAACGTTCAAAAGTGAAAAGCATCTTAGTGATATGCCAAGAACATATTTACAATATTTTTATAACAAATATTTACAATATATTATTATTAGTTTTAAATTGAACTCATTAGTAAAATTATTTTTTTTTCATTAATAATATTATCAAAGGAAATTCTTGATTTTTCCCGGTCAGCATGGATATGTCTTTTCTTACCCTTTTTTTTTAGACTTTTGGGGCACAGTTCTAACATTATCTTACCGTGTTTCTGTTCACTAGTTGCGTCATTGCCTAAAAGTCTATAGAGTATTTACATTACTCATGCAAAAAAAATCATCTATTTTTTTTTTTTTTTAGAAGAAAGTAGTTCATTAATTGTGTATTGACAAAATTGAATAATGTAAGTACAAGCTCATTAATAAATAACTTTTGTCGAAGGATGTAGATTCTAATCCGAAAGATGATAGTTTCTCAAAAAAAAAAAAAAAAAAAATAAGAAAGGTGACGACATTAACCAGAGCTTCATGGAAATTGCATAGATCCACAGTTGTGACAAAATTGACTTTTGAAAGACTTTTGTTGCGGGAAAGTATGAGCTCATTAATTGAGTTTTTGAACAAAATTACTCTATAAAAGTACAAGCTCATTAATTAGCTTTTGTATCGGATGTATACTCTAGTTATGTTAACTGGACTAAATAAAAATCTAAAAACCATTTCTAAGGAAATATGGTATAATTTTTTTTTCAAATATGGTATAAGTGAGAAGTGAGCATTGGATTCGGTGGATTTTTACATATCCTTCTTTCTTTTCTTTTCTTTTTTAAATTTTTTTGGTTTTACTTGTTCGTTTTTTTTTTTTTAATAATTTTTTTTATTCGGTCTAAATTCTTGGGCAAAAGGACCTAGGTGCATTTTCGAACAAAATTAAACCGAGTTTTTTTTCTCTTGCAAAAGATTATATGTTATCTACAAGTTTCATTGCCAAAATACCGTCATTGTATTTCGATCAAAAATTTTGGCCAATAGGACCTATGGAGATTTATGAACAAAAATTTAACTAAGTTTTTTTTTTTTTTAATTTTCTTTTACAATGATTGAAATTTTGATAGTTTCATCATAATTACATGTTTCATCTTATATTTTAGAACCAATTTAGCTTTCAATAATTGAAATTAGAGAAATGTTTAAACTTGAACATGTTAACATTTGGTTTAAAACAATCTTGTGCATCACACGGGTTAGGGACTAGTTATGTGTGTGTGTGTGTGTGCAGGGGTGGAGCTAGAAATTTTTGTTTGGGGGGAGCCAAGTTACGGCTCTATTATATTTATCAAGATAACTCTGCACAACATATATATACACACACGCTTTTTATTATATATACACACATATATATATACACACATTTTTTATTTGATAAGTTATATCTATACACACACACACACCCAACAAAAACAAAAAAAAAAAACTTAGTACTTTCAATCAAAATTATATTTGATGGCAATTTTTCATAAAATACAATTCATCTTTACCATTTTCATAGTGAAATTCTTAAAAAGTATTATTTTTTATACAGATTATCTATTTTTATACTAAAGTTAGTACAAAAACCTTTCAATTGAACTAATGCAATTTTCAAAAACTAATCCAAAACTTGGAAGAATAAGTTAAGCTATGAACATATTTGAATCTATCTTTCTCTAACCCATTATGTGGTAGCTAAAGAGACATTTTATGTGTTGTTTTAGTGACAAGATTTTTTTTAATGAGTCAGCAACTTCTTAATTATCACATAACGAGTAAAAAGAGATAGATTCTAATATGTTTGGTGCGATACTTTATCAAATATTTTACAGATATAATAGCACATTTTACAATAAAAAATATAATTGAGAAAAATAAAGTTATATATATTAAAAAAAAAAATTTATCTTGGCCCTCACCTATACAACAGATGTTATGTCCCCTCCATTTATTTCCTACTCTATCCCCAAAATTCTTACAGTAGTAGCTACCAATGTTATGAATATCATTTTGGAATCGTTCCGATTTGTTCATTAAAATGAAATATTTCGGTACTGGTCAATTTCGGGTATCTTTTTGAAAACTGTTTTAGAATTACTGCTAATATATATATTTATATATTATTATTACTGTAAGGACTTGATTCGAGGCCTAGGCCCAACAGTTATGGGATTCTGGCCCAAAGAGCCTTAGACAATGAATTTATAGAGTATGGGCTATAGAACTAGGCCCTAACGAAGTGTGCGCTAGTCATCCTTGTGCTATGTAACAATTAAAAACAAGCAAATCTCCCTCAAGTTCATCAAGTATGTGGTCCGAGGAGAAGTGTGGTGTGTATCCCTGTCTCTATTCCAAGGTTATGGCCTTTCTCCCTCTTTTTTCCCACCCCCTCCTTCATGGGGACTCCCCTCTCTTATACATCCTCCTTAAAGTCATTAGAGCCTTACACTTGTTAAACATCTGGACCTTCACTTGAGTGTCAGTCTCATCAGACATCTCCCCCATCTTTCTATGAGTTGTAGTAGCCAAGGTAACACTGTTTGCCAGTCCCCTCCACATTAATGCGACCAGAAAAGTAACTGTCATGCATTTAATGTGGCAATTGTAGTCTTCCCATTGGCATTTTGTGCTTTCTTCTCTCTCACGGGTTTGTGGGACTCAACCTTGCTACTAATGCTCGTTGGAGTGATTCTTTACTGCTGGCAGGGTGTGTGTTTGAGCCATACTTAGTACGTCCGAGGAGACATTCCTCCTCAAATCGCCCTTTAAACAATTTTGGGCCCATAAGAATTGGGCCAGGAGCCCTTCTGGTGCCTACACCTTCTCCTCAGACGTGGTCGAATTTTACAATGGGCCCAAGGCCTGTTGTATGATCTGGAAACTTTACCCCTACAATTACTATTATATAAAATAATGAATTTAATATAGTTTTCTATTAAAAAAAGTGGGATTATTATTATAAAAAAACATTAATCTATGGTTTTTTTTTAAATAAAACTCACATTTTGGGTAGTTGTACACAAGTGAGCTTCTAAAAAACTTCCTAATGACTATTTTTTCAGTTTTTCCCATTTTTCAGAAAAAGGTCATGTTGGGTTTTGGACCCAAAAGTAGTGCATAAAGAGAAGCCTAGGAAAATCGGCTTTAGAACAAAAAGGCCTATATAGCATTGTCTGTATGAGGAAACAAAATTAGTAGGCTATGAAAATGACACTCTAATTTTTCTCGGATTTTATTTCAATTCCCTAATAGTTTCATTCATTTCAGTTATTTAAGTTTCATATTTATTCCATTCTCAAAAAAAAAAAAAGTTTTTTATTTATTCAATTAAAGTATTTTTATTAATTTTTGTTAAAAATTTTTGAAAAAAAAATTTGAAAAATATTTTTCAATTATTAATTGAATTTTTTTAAGTTAAAAAATTTGAAGAAAAATTAATTATAACATATAACAAAAATTGATAAAAAAAAACCTTAATTAAATAAATTTAAAAATTAAATAACTGAAATGAACAAAAATAAAATTAAAAAACTGAAATGAAATCTAAAAAAATTTAAATAATGAGATTTACATTCTAATCAAATTAATAATACTGTTTTGTTAGAGATTTTTTTTTTTTTTTGGTGGGATGTACTATTTAATAGTAAAAAGAAAAGAAATGGAAAGCTACTATGATGTGAAATTTATTGGCTCTCACCGAAGGGTCATGTCAGCTATATGTTAGTATAGGGCTAGGACAGGCCTTGGGTCACATGACTCTGATAAGTATCTGATTCACTATTGGGTTTTGCAAGCAAATTTTGATGTCATCTTTATTTTTTACTTTTTGAATTATCCTTCTAATTATACTTTATAAAATCATAAAATATTAACCTTAATCAATTCACCCAAATCTTTCACAAATTTTTTTTTTTTTTTACTTTTCAACTTTTTAGGTCCTATTTTCAGTTTATAAATAATATTACACTTATTTCTATACATTTTTTCATTTATATGTATTTTTTAAAAAACTTAAAAGTTGTTGTTTAAACACACTGTGCAATTGAATTCCGAATACCAATCCGTTTCTAAAATATCTCCCAAAGTACAGTATGTTTTTTGTCGTTAACATATGTGCAATTTCTAGGATGTCATTTTT
The DNA here is from genome assembly GCF_001633185.2 of Quercus lobata. NCBI lineage: Eukaryota > Viridiplantae > Streptophyta > Magnoliopsida > Fagales > Fagaceae > Quercus > Quercus lobata. Next base: position 636,084 of record NW_022154705.1, read on the forward strand.
TTTTTGCTAAACATTTCTAGGATGTCATTATTTGTTGTTTGACAGTGCTTTTATTTTTGTGACTTGTCATTTCTCATGGACTAAGTAAGATGATATTATGTGACATTTTGATATTCTAATTCGAAAGGTAATTCTGCGGATCGTATCAGTGTCATTTAAATGAATCACGTTTTTCAACATTTTAATATCATCCGTGTATAGTGGCGGAGTTTTTTTACTGTCCAATAAATTTTATTTACAGATTTGAGATTGTAGTGTGCTCCAAGTCCAACACGTGGTGGGATTGTCTTTAAAAGCAAAGCCACTCTAGGGGTGTTTCACACGTGTACTTGAAAACTGAAAATTATTGTTTAAAAATATATATGGAAATATATATGTGTAAAAATGTGTAATTTTATTTAAAAAATGAAAATTATTGTTTAAAAACATGTACCAAATACCCCAAGTTTCCTTCTAATCATATCCGTGATACCATTTGATTTTTCTTTTTGTTATTGTCATTAAATAATATTTTTACAATAATCTCACCACACAATTAACTTCAATTTTTGCCTTTTATTCTAAAAAAGAAAAATAGATATCACTTTTTCCAAAAGTAATAACTTGTTACCAATTTTTTTTATAAAATTATTGTAAAATATGGATGGACTTAAAAATTGATAAAATTATTGAAATAATCATTTTGGGTAAATTCCACCAACCACCCCTGAGGTTTGGGTTAATACCAACTAGGTCCAAGACATTCCAAAATTGACCAATTTGATCCAAAAAGACTATTTTGTCCCTAAAGGTCACTAACACCGTCTATGCACTGTTTTGTTAAACAATTTTTTTTTCTTTTCTTCATCTCACCCACGCCGAGCTCTCCCTTCTCTGTCTTTCCAATCTGGAGCTTTCACCAGAAGCCAAAAACCAACCATGGCCAAGCCTCCATGACTCTTTCTTCGATCAACCTAAGTCTAAGCCTCCTCAACCATCAACTCTCCTCACTGAAAATCACTCTCTTCCCTCTTCAATCTCACCGATCTAAACGGAGTAAAGCCTCCATGGTGAACCTCAGCCAACACCACCACAAAACCCCATAGCCCAAACCCACTCACTAAAATCACTCTCTTCCCTATCTGATTCTCATTCCCTCAAAACCCCAAACCCACTCTTCGATCTATAAGCCAGAGGGCCCTAGACAATGTGTGGATTTTGGTGTGGATCGGCGTTGGAGTCTTTCCCTTCTCTCTCTCTTGTGGTCTTTGCAGCGGCGCCGTGGTGTGGGTAAGTGGTGATTCGTGGGTTTTGGTGTGGATCAACATTGAAGGGTTTGGGTTTTCTCTCTCGTGGTGTTTGTGGCGGTGCCGTGGTGTGGGTTAGGGATGGTTAGGTTTCGATTGGCGGTGGTGGGTTTTCTGTGGGGGTGGTTGGTGGTGGACGGTCACAAAGCCACAGGGAGGAGCAAAAAAATTTTCTTGCTGAGGCCTATGAATTTGGGGTTTTCTTAAGAGGATGTTTTGATTGATTGGTTTTGGTTTTAGATTAGGATTTTGAGTTGAGAGGTTGAGTTTTTTGTCACAGTTCTTGATTCTTGATTGCATGTTCTATGGTTTGGGTTTAAATTTGTTGTGTTTTCCTCCTCATTCAAAGAAAGTTTTGATTGTTAGTTTCATTCAAGCATTTTTGTTGTTTGTTTGTTTACTGAGAAACAGAAGAGAGAGAGAGAGATAGACGGTGACAATCCATTCAGCTTGTGCTCCAGTTTCTTCTCGGTCCAGTTTACGTGCTCCTATAAAAGGAGACACGTTCTGCAATTTCCACATTCCTCTTAAGTCTCAAGAAAGCTGCCTTGTGAGAAAAAAGCAACCATGGAACAATTAATTGAAATAGAAGTCATAGAGTTCTTTTTGGTGACTGCCTCCACGAATGTCATTTGGGAAGGCAGCTCTACAGATGTTGAAAGGGAGAAACCTTATTACAATTGCAGGAGTTTGGAACTGATCTTAATTGTTTCGATAAAATTAGTGAGGGTTAGTCTTATTTTCTTTTCTGTTAATGCTACTTTTTCATCGTTGTTTGTTTCTTTTCTTGATATGTTTGTTGCTTTTTTTTCTTTTTTCTTTTTTCTTTTTGCTTTGTATTCATGTTCATGCAAAGTTGAAAACAAATACAAAACTTACGTATGAATCCAAATACAAAACTCACGTATGAATCCAAATCACACAATAGAAAAGAATAAAATAAGTGAAAAAGTGAAGACGAAAAATACTCCATCCTGTCTTGTGTGGATGGTCTATTCCTTGCTGTTCTTGTTACCTGGGCTTCCTTGTTCTGTGGCTTTCAGGTGGGAATGAAGTTCCTGAAATTTGTGGTTTGGTTGACATGGAGATTGTATTTCTTTGTCATAATGATTTAAAGAGAAAGAGCGTCTAAAATAAGAATGGTAGTCTGTTCGGCGGAAGATGTTGTCCCATTTCTATTCAAAATTATAATTTCGGTTATAACTGTGCAGGTGTTCTGGAGGCTGAAGTTTTGATTTTGCTCAATGTGGTTTGTACAATTTTTGACCGTATTCTCCTGAGGCTAGTACCCGAAGAGCATTCAAGTCAACATCAAAATATGTCCTCAAGCAGAACACCTTCTAAAAAGTGGAGAATGTCTCCCAAAGAGGTTGAAGAAGATAAAGGAATAAAAGCTTGTATGTGCAAGGTTTACAAAATTGACGAACTAAAATCCTCAGAGATATATATTCTTTTTCGTTTGTCCATTTTTAAAGACCCTATAACTCGAGAGACTTTTGATATCTTCCTAACAAATTTTTGAGGTATGAATATGTTGTTATGAAACATAACGAATAACACGTTGACCAATAGCGGGCCAGCTATGTATAATTATTGTCCTGGGTACTGTATATTTAACCAAGAGGCTTTCGGTATCTTCCTAACAAATTTTTGGGGTATGAATATGTTATTATGAAACATAATGAATAATATGTTTTCCAATAACGGGCCAGTTATGTATAATTATTGTCCTGGATACTCTATATATAAGGTACTGTAGACTGTTCCTTGGAAGTCTCTTATGCTTTATGTATAAACTTTTTATTATATATATAACATTCCGCTTTTATTACAGTTAAAAATTCCCTAAGAGCGTATTAGGAAAAACTTTATTCAAATTCAACCATCAAATGTACGTTCTCAAAAAAAACATAAAAAATCAATTGCGAAATTCATCTATTTTTTTGTGGCAGGAAAGTAGAAGTTCATTAATTGTGCATTGACAAAATTAATGCAAGTATAAGCTCATTAATCATTAATCATTAATAATTAACTTTTGTAGAAGGACGTAGACTCTATAGTCCGAAAGACTTAAAAAAAAAAAAAAAATCCGTATACTCTAATCCGAGAGTCTTTTGGGTTAATATTGCAAAATTTAAAGTTAATTTGCGTTATAGGAACTGTTGGAAGTTAATTGGCAAATTGAGAAGAGAGACTGAATTTCGGCAATGCGATTGTCGAAGCCAAAAAGTAGGAGAGAGAATAAGGAAAGGAGGAGAGAGAAAATCTTGAATTTTGTCAATCCCATTGTCGAAATTCCACTGCTCAGTTTTCCTATCTGAATGCTGTGCTGTGTGTCCGAGTGTGGAGTGCTCTTAAAATAAAAAAATCAGATGAGATGAGGAGAATAAATTTTTTTTTTTAGCAATTGTGATAATGGCATTGCTGAAAATGGAAAAAAAAAAAGTGGTTTCGAAATCTCTAGAAGAGTAAAAAACAGGTTTCATGTCCACAATATTTTCACAATAAATCACATATAATTAGTCCACAATATTTTCACAATAAATCACATATAATTAGTTAAAAAAATTTGTGACAACTAATTGTGGCAATGGCATTGTCGAAATAGGAAAAAAAAATTTATGACAATACCATTGCCGAAATAGGGAGAAAAATAAAAGTGACAAACTACTTGAGGCAATTGCATTGCCGAAATAGGGAGAAAAAAAATTGGAAATACCATTGCCGAAATAGGGGAATAAATTTTTTTTTAGCAATTGTGACAATGGGATTGCCGAAAATGTGAGAAAAAAAAAAGAGAGAAGGATTATGGCAATGGGATTTCCGAAATAGGAAAGCAAATTTCGGCAATTCCATTGACGAAAATGTGGGAAAAAAAAAAAAAGATTTGTGGGAATCAAAATTTTTTCCCTATTTCGGCAAAATGTGAAAAAAAAAATGGAGAAAAGGATTACGGCAACGGGATTGCCGAAATAGGGGGGAAATTGTGTTTCCCCCCTATTTCGGCAATACCATTGCCGTAAATGTAAAAAAAAAAAAAAAAAAAAGGATTACGGCAATACCATTGCCATAATCCACTTTTTTTTTTTTTTTTTTCACATTTTGCCGAAATAGGGGAAAATTTTGATTCCCACAAATCTTTTTTTTTTTTCCACATTTTCATCAATGGAATTGCCGAAATTTGTTTTCCTATTTCGGAAATCCCATTGCCATAATCCTTCTCTTTTTTTTTTTTCTCACATTTTCGGCAATCTCATTGTCACAATTGCTAAAAAAAAATTTATTCCCCTATTTCGGCAATTGTATTTCCAATTTTTTTTCTCCTTATTTCAGCAATGCAATTGCCTCAAGTAGTTTGTCACTTTTATTTTTCTCCCTTCGGCAATGGTATTGCCACAAATTTTTTTTTCCTATTTCGGCAATGCTATTGCCACAATTAGTTGTCACAAATTTTTTTAACTAATAATAACTAATTATATGTGATTTATTGTGAAAATATTGTGGACTAATTATATGTGATTTATTGTGAAAATATTGTGGACATGAAACCTGTTTTTTACTCTTCTAGAGATTTCGAAACCACTTTTTTTTTTCCATTTTCGGCAATGCCATTATCACAATTGCTAAAAAAAAAAATTTATTCTCCTCATCTCATCTGATTTTTTTATTTTAAGAGCACTCCACACTAGGACACACAGCATTCGGGCAGGAAAACTGGGCAGTGGAATTTCGACAATGGGATTGACGAAATTCAAGATTTTCTCTCTCCTCCTTCCCTTATTCTCTCTCCTGCTTTTTGGCTGAATTTCGGCAATCCCATTGACGAAATTCAGTCTCTCTCCTCAATTTGCCAATTAACTTCCAACAGTTCCTATAACGCAAATTAACTTTAAATTTTGCAATATTAACCCAAAAGACTCCTAATCCGAAAGACTAAAAAAAAAAAAATTCCGAAAGATGTTTCAAAAAAAAAAAAAATCCGAAAGATAATGGTATTACCGGAGCTTCAAAATCGTACCTTTATCTTGGTCTTTCACTTCAGTCCTTTTAATATATATATATATATATATATATATTTTTTATTCAAAAGCTTTTAATATATTTCTGTCAATTGGGAAGGCAGCTCTACAAATATTGCAAGGAACAAACTTTCTACAGTAGCAGCAGCTGAAAACGGTTAGTTTAAAACTGATTTAATTGTTTCGATGTAAAATTAACATGGGCAAAAATAAGAGCCCTTGATAATTATTTCGAAACAATTAAGATCAGTTCTAAACTGACAGTTTAAATTAGTATGGGCGAAAACAAGAGCCCTTGGGGAAACCTGGGTCCGTACGACACGTTATGCGGGAGTAAATTAGTGAGGGTTAGTCTTATTTTCTTTTCTATTAATGCTACTTTTTCATCGTCGTCTTGTCTGTTTCTTTTCTTGATATGTTTGTTGCTTCTTTTTTCTTTTTTTTTTGTTTCCATGTTTTCTGCATGTTCATGCCTAGTTGAAAACAAATACAAAACTCACGTATGAATCCAAATCACACAATAGAAAAGAATAAAATAAGTGATAAAGTGAAGACAATAAACTCTGCATTCTGTCTTGTATGGATGGTCCGTTCCTTGCTGTTCTTGTTATCTGGGCTTCCTTGTTCTGTGGCTTGCAGGTGGGAATTGTTGGAGTATGCGTGTGTTTCAAACACTTAAATGTATGTTTGTGTCCCACATTGGTTAGGAATGAATCTTGTTATGAGTTTATAAGGCTTTGCACAGCTTAAGTGGTATGTTGGATTACAATAGATTAGGTGTTGACTTGGGTTTGGGTTTGTTACATCATTCTATTTCCTTTCAGCCCTTTTTGGTTAGCTTCAATTTTTAAAGAAAGGAAAGGCAAGAGTAAGGTTGTTCCTAGTTCTTCTTGTTTGAGTGTGTGATTAACTTGAAGAAATTATTATAGTTTAATCTTGGGGGTTGTTCGGCCAAGAGAGCCATTCATACTGAGTTTTACTCCAGGTGGACAACGCATTTACATGATTCCGAGTTTTACTCCGGGTGGCACGAATCAACCTTTAAAGACAACGCATTTACATGATTCTATAGTTTGTGAGATCTTTCTAACTCTATCTATTTATTTTTGTCATTGCTAATTTTTAGGATTTGTATTGTTGAATCAAAACTTGTTTATTTAGCCATATTTTCCAACAGGAATGAAGTTTCTGGAATTTGTAGTTTGGTTGATGATTTAAAGAGAGCGAGACTCTAAAATAAGAGTGGTAGTCTGTTCGGCAGAAGATGCTGTCCCAACAAAACCTTGATGTATGAATATGTTACGTTTATCTGCTTATGTAACCCTTGATAGGTGTGTTGGGAAAAAATCTTGTATTTGTTTAGTACATGGAGCTTGTGTGACTAACATTTGGGATCTATGGACGGAAGAGAGAAGAAGCATTTTAATATGGTAGTTAAGCGGCTAGGACATGTTTGCACAGAACATTTGCCATTAATTTGAATGGTCACCCACCTACATCATGGTTTAATTAGTTGTGGAATATCATTTTCAACTAATGTTCAGTCTCCTTCTGGCTCATCAATGCCACTCAAAATAACGTTTGGATATGGAAGCTGAAACTTCCCACTGATAATTTTAAGGCATGCGTGTGAGGTTATAATCAAAAAGAGAGAATTGTTTGCTCTTCTTGTTTCCTTGATAAAGTTACGACCCGAAAGCAATTGTCAGGGGATTTTGTTCGGTCAGAAATGTAAATACGAATTTAAGAGTGACATGTACATATGACAAAATCTCTAGCTGAGCACTTTTAAGGGGATTATTGGTTTCTGAAAAAGGCCTAGGGAGCTTAGATTCCTTCTTTCTTATCACTTCAACGTGTGTCAGGAGGCCGCTTGCCAAAGGACTTTCATTCCTGATTTCTTATCACATCAGTGTGTGTTCGGAGGCTACTTTTTTCAGTTAAAAATCGTGTTTAAGGTGGAATAGTCTCGTTACTGTGTGGGTCTAATAACTCTTGAGTCTTTGTTACTTGCATCTTTTTGAAAAATATATATATATGTATATATAAATAAATAAAAAATATATATCATATGGGTTAGTCACTCCATCATACTTAAGCTGCGTTTGGATTGGGCTGATTGCGTCTGTGTCTACGTTTTGTTTGTTTGTTTTTAGTTTTTTTTTTTTTTTTTTCTCACGCCTTTTTCAAATTGTGACTACTGTTTATGTACTGTTTAATGAACAATAGTCACAAATTTTGACTTTTCAAACTTTTTTGGACTAATTAGTGTATATCGTGTACTGTTTACGAATCCACAAATTTCACTTTTCAACAACTTTTTTATTACAAATGGGTCCCACGATACTATTTACACATTTAAAAATTATTTCGTTACAGTGTTTTTCAGTTTTCAGTTTCAGTTTTTAGTTTTCAGCTGTATCCAAACGGACCCTTAAAGTCTCAAGTTTGACAGTATTGGGAATGATTAATATTTTTTATTGGGGAATAGGGACTCCATCGAATTACATAAGGCAAATGTTAACCAAGACATCATTACGGTTTGATTAAAGTCGAATCTCGGCCGGTAGGAGTTGGGGATATTTTTTGTATAAAATTTATCCAATTTTTAAAAAATTTTGCAAAAGATTTTTCCGTTTCTTTTGCAGACAGTATATATGTTATCTTCAAATTTTCGGCAAAAATGCCAAAATTGTATTTCGGTCAAAATTCATGGCCAGTAGGACCAGCAAGGGATTGTTGCGCATTCTTACTATTGAGTTGAGAGAATGAGAAGATGCGACTAGTTTGCTACTCCTGCAGGCTCTACTTACTTAAAGCTTCCTTCCTATAGGTGGCAAGAGATTGTTGCTTCCACAGTTTTCTCCACTTGGTCAAATGAATCAGACAGTGACTTGGAATCCAGTCTCGGGAAATTAGTTTTTGGGGAAGAGGCCTACCTTTTATATTAGCATGTTTCAATTCAGTGAAAGTAAAAAATGTACATTGCACGGTGCAATTGCATTTCAGATTCTGGATTTTAATCCGTTTTTGAAATCTCTCCTAAACCATACATTTTTTGTCGTTAATATACATGCAATTTCTAGGATGACATTATGTGGTGTTTGACAGTGCTTTTGGGCCGGTTTGGTAGAGGGGTTTAAGTAATGTTGGTTGTAATTTTTTGAAATGTGTGGATAAAAGAATGTATAAAAATGTGTTTAATATTATTTAAAAATTGAAAATGAATTGTTTAACAACTCTACCAAATGGACTGTTTATTTTTGGGACTTGTCATTTCTCTTGGACCAAATAAGATGATATTATGCGATATTTTGATATTCTTATTTGAAATGTAATTCTGCGGATCATATTAGTGGCATTTTAAAGAATCACATTTTTCAACTTTTTAATACTTTATGTGTAGTGTCAGAGATTTTTCACTGTCCTTCACATTGTTTCACTATCTAAGAAATTTTATTAGGCAAAAGTCACATTTTCATCCTTACATTTTCAGGCGATTTTCATTTTTGTCCTTAAATTTTATTTTTACCGCTTTTAGTTCCTATTTAGAAAAACGTCATCCATTTTAGTCCTTTTCGTCAGTGCCCTAACGGCAAAATCCTAGGTGGCAAACGGAAGTATTAAAATAATAATAATAAATTTTATTTTGACATTAAAAAATGTCACGTCAGCATCTAAATTAAAAAAATTAATTTATTAATTTTAACTAAATAAAAAAAATTAAAAATAGAATTAAAAACAAAAACAAGAACACAAACAACAAAATTTAAATTTAAGAACACAAAATTAAAAACCAAAATCACAAACCTAGAAAATAAGAACACAAAATTAAACTTTAGATCCACATCAGATTAAACATGAAAACAAAATTTAAAACCCAAAAAATTTGAACGAGAAATTGAAACCCATCCATCAAGAAGAATAAATCATGGAAGGTTTAATTCCATTTCTTCTCCAAGCCATCAAGAAGACGAAGCCTCACAACAAATATAATAGAGGCCACTCATAAAACTCAAACCATAGCTACCATTTCTTAAGTGTAGTAGAATTGTTCAATGGGTCATCTCATAGGCTAACCCGGATTGAATTTCAGCCACCAGATACACCAGAAACCCAAAACCCCACAAACCCAGATCGGAATACAATAGACACCACAAACCCACAAACCCAGAAATCAACGAAAAAAAAATTTAGCTTCCAAAATCCACACCATAAACCCCCAAATCACTTCACACTAAACCATGAACACAAAAAATTCCAGAAACCCAATTCATTTGAATGACACAAGCCTCCTTCTATATCACCCACCCACCCACCAAACTCAAAAACCCAATTTCCTTTTGGTTTACTGACATTTCCTAAGCTTTCTCGGCAACCAAACACCCAATAATGAACATAAAGAAAAATGAAAGAAAACACACAAAAGAAAATTTGAAGGGGAATTCGATGAAAGCTTAAGAACTTTGAAGAATTTGCCGGAGTAGTGACGGATATGAAATCTCTCCCATGCCGTTTGTGGGGCCCAATAGTTTATGGGACAGGCCTGTTTACTCGTAGGGAGTCCAAAGGCCCAAACCGAAGAGAGCTATGGCCCAAGCCCAATAATGTAAAGCATAGGATAGCCTTAAGATACCGCCGAGGACCGCTCAGTCCTCGGCAAACCCAAAGTCCCACCAAAGAGAGGAGCAAAAACGGTATAGGACTAAGTTTGAAAGAAAATCTAAAATATCCGGGGAAGGCTGCCCTTACTGCCATTCAATGCTCTGCACCTGACAGAGCCGCATTCTTTGGCTTTTACAACCACCCCCAACGACTTTGGGTATGGGCTGATGGGACAAGTATCAGTCTTGGAAAGTTTGACCCTACATGTGGACGAAGGACAGCGAACACAGGCCAGTATAAAAGGGAAAATAAGTGACCTAGGGAAGGGGCTGGAAAAAATGGCCAAAAACCAGAGCCTTCCAGCCCACCTCCAGGAGAAAGACTCCAGGGGTGAAAACACCTCAACGATGTCTGAATACCACGAAAAACCCACCGCCGGGTGTCCAAGGCCTAGCCTTTCAAACCCACGCTCTACAAATGATATTGTTTGGGCCTCTTTATGTGCGAAACCAACACAGTTGTGGTTCGTTACGAATTGTGTCCTTACACCGTTGAATCTTATTCTTCTGTCGTTGTTGCACTTCTTGTTGTTTGTGAAGAGGGAATTGTTGAAGATTCGTAAGGGAGCAAGTGGTAGTGAAATGATGGGTAGTTTTCGACCTCTACTCTGAGTTCATCCCATTCGAAGTCCTTGGAGGAGTACTCTGCCTCTGCTGCCTCCATTTTTTTTCTATTTCTCCCCCTGTTTTTCACAAAGCTACCCCTTTTTATATTCTCATTAAGTTAGTATTATTTAGTTTAAAATTTTATTTTTCCAAAAATATAAACTAAGGACAAATGTTTGAATTTTTTTTTTTCAGATCGTTGTTAGTTGATTGTGTTAGAATATCTGAGTTTGATCACAATTTTGTATATGTTTTTGCTTGTTTGGATGCTAAGAAAATGAAATAATAGAGAAAAAAATTCTTGAATTTCTGGGCAATCATGTTCTTGGGGGAAGAACATGAAGAACAAATATTTTTAACTAAAAATTTTAATATTTTTATTTTGAAATTATTGATAACTAAAATTTTATTTTATTTTAAAATAAAATAAAATATTTTTAATATTTTTTAATTCTACCGTTTGCCACGTGTACATTTTCCGTCTCTGATGTAACGGTAGGGACCAAAACGAGAAGCATTTTTCAGGATAGGGACTAAAAGCGGTAAAAATAAAATGTAGGGACTAAAATGGGAATTTCCTGAAAATGTAAGGACTAAAATGTATTTTTCGCCATTTTATTATATAAATTTGAGATTATAGTGTGCTCCGAGTCCTACACATGGTGGGCTAGATATTAAAATTGTCTTTAAAAGCAAAAGCAAAAGCAAAGCTACTCTATTTTCCTTCTAGTCATATACATGGTACCGTTTGATTTTTCTTTTTGTTATTGTCATTAAATAATTTAAATTAAAGACTATATATTTTTACAACAATCTCACCACACAATTGACATCAATTTTTGCCTTTAATCCAAAATTCTTACAAGTAGGTACACAACACGTCCGAAAGTGAAAAGCATCTTATGGATATGCCAACAACATATTTACAATATTTTTATAACAAATATTAACAATATATTATTGTAAGGACACGATTCTGTTGCGGCCCAATAATGTTGTTGGGCTCGCACATGAAAGATCCCTCACAATATGATTTGTAGAGAGTGGGCTTGAAAAGCTTGGTTTTGGTCATGGGGCGATGTTCTGGTCTTGATTTTGGAGGAATTCATGTAGAAAGGGGAGTTGGGCTTGGACGTTTAAGCCCTACGGCGCCGCATCCCACAAGATTGGGCTTCTCGGACTTGATCCGAGGACCCTTGAGGTCTTACCCCGGTTACCCGACGGTGGGTTTGCTCCATGAGATGCATGGATTCTTCAGGTGTATTCGCCCATGGAGTCTTTCTTTTCCAGAAGTAGGATCAGACCCCCTTACCAGATTCACTTACTTCTTCTTTTATACTAGCCTGCGTTCGCTGTCCTTCGTCCACGTGTAGGGTCAACCTTTACAAGACTGACATTTGTCCCATCAGTCCAATCCCGGAATTGTTGGAGATGGTGGATAAAGCTGAAGAGTACGGCTCTGTCAGGGGCAGGGCATTGAATGGCAATGAGAGCAGCTTTCCCGGATATTCTTAGATTCTCTTTTAAGTTTGACCCTATACTTGCTTTACCCCTCTTTTCCGGTGGGATTTTGGATCTGCCGAGGACTGGATTGTCCTCGGCTGGATCCCCAAAACTACTTGGTGCTCTGTCATAGAGCTTGGGCCATGGTTCTCCTCGGCTCGGACCTTCTGACTCCCTACGGGCAAATGGGCCTGGCCCATAAATTATTGGGCCCCACAATAGCCCCTCAAAACCCTGCTATTCGGCTTCTTGGTTGGAAATGAGGGTTTTGGTAAACCCGGGCCTTCAGTACGGCTTATTTGATTCAGCCCACATTAATGTGGGCGGTTTTCCACTTGTCTAGGAAGTTAGCCGGTTTTCAAGGGATTCCGTTTAATCTGCTCGTGATCTACTCCTGCCGCTTGGCTGTCCTAGATGCGCCCTTAATGAATCCCCTTTACGAGGCTCATTTATGTCTGGCGGCTCATCTGATAAGGTGGGGAAATGGAACGGACGCCTCTTTTTTCTTCAGATTCTTTTGGAAACTTGAATGCATTTAATGCCCTCTGTTTTGCCCTTCCTATAAGAAGGCAAGCAGGAGGCCATCACTTTCGTGCAGACTCCTTTCCTTCCTTCTGAGATCTGAAACCCGTAGCCTCCTTTAGTGTCTGCTTAGCCCTCTTGTTATTCACCATATCAGTATACGCCTACCATAACGAATGATGAAGAAAACATGCCCCTCCTCAAAACACCATGTTCTGATAAAGCTTGAAATGGCTCGATCAGGGCAAGGATGGCGCAGACTTAAGATCTGTCCTGCCTCTCTTTCAGCCAAAATCCGAAGCAGGGGCTCGTCACGTCGAGTTCTCGGCGTGACTGAGTCGAGAACACCCAATATCAGCACCACCCGGCTTCTCACGAGCGTACCTAACATGGCACCAGTGTGTTAGGAGTCAAGGCTAAGGCAGGGGCTAAGTGCTTCTGCTTCTCCCTCTCTTTGCTCACTGGTGCCCTCCTCCGCCTTCCTCTTATAGTCTTCCCAGCACCAGTTCCGCCCTGGTGCTTTCTCTTTTCCCTCTTTTGCTCCTTTTCTTTCTTTTCATCTCTTCTCTCTTCTTCTCCTCCTTCTTTACTCATGTCCTCCATCTTCCTCATTCATCTCCTCCATCTTCTTCATTGATTTCTTCCTTACTATTTCCTTCACCTTCAATTCTTCTTCCTTGTCCTTCATCTTTTTCCGAAGAAGGTTCTTATCATGATATGAGCAATATTGAGGCAGAGACTGAAGAGACCTTGAAGACGAGTTCAAAAGAAGCCTGATTGTTTACTTCTCCGTACTGCGAGTGTTATCGCTGCTTCAGCAGTTCTCCTTTTGTATAGGCTTGTTTGAGCCTTTTTTTGTACATTGTAATAATTTTCATATTAATAAAAATTGTCGTTATGTTATTTCGCCTGCTCTGTCTTTATGTTTTTATAAACTTGCAAGTTCTGCTCGGCATAATAATATAACACTTAAATCAATGACGACTGAGGCCAACGCACTTGCTAATAAGAGATGTCACCATAATTTTAATAAAATTGTTTGCCATAGCAATGCGCATCTGTGAATAGCGATACTTATCCGAGACAATACCGAGATTAAAACTGGATGCTTTATACGGTGTAGGAAGTAATTATTCGTGGGCGTATCACCCGCGAAAATGAACAGTCCCCTTAGGCTACCAAATAGTGGGGCGTCTCGCCATCATCCGAGCACTTTTACTGGCCTTAATACATTACAGTATTTGAGCCGAGGACCTTCTACATCCGAGTAGTTGGTTTCCCCACAGGCTTGAGTCCGAGGACCATGCAAGGCCTTGAGTCCGTCCAAAACTTCTGATATTTCTTCTCTTTTTTTTTGTACTTAGTTTCCCCATTGGCTTGAGTCCGAGGACCATACAAACCCTTGGTTCTGCCCAAAACTTATAAGGTATCTTATTTGTACTTGGTTTCCCCATTGGCTTGAGTCCGAGGACCATACAAACCCTTGGTTCTGCCCAAAACTTATAAGGTATCTTATTTGTACTTGGTTTCCCCATTGGCTTGAGTCCGAGGACCGTGCAAGCCTTGGTTCTGTCTAAAGCTCCCTTTTCTCCGGTATTTCACAAGGTGCCGAACAGGATGTTTTCCTCGACAGCGATTACTCCTCGGTGTGGGTCGCAGTCCCTAAGCCCCCATGTAGTACGGGCCTGGGCCGTGAATTTACTAGGCCCACAAATTAGGAGATATTTCCGTAGTCTTTGGTCACGCGGTACTTTTTGGCGTCCCAGTGTTCGAGGTGCGCCTTCTCGAGGATCTTCAAATCCTACGGCTGAGGATGAAGTTGGAAATTGAGCCAAGTCTGCTTCGTCCGTAGCGTTCCTTGGAAACTTGCACGAATCAAGTGCCACCGGTTCACTTCTGGGTATAAATAGGATAAGGGATCACTTCATTTGCACGTGAACTCTCCTGTTCTCCTCAGAACCGTATTTCTTCCATATCCGCGATCTCTCTTTCTTGTGCCACTGCCTTAAAGCAAGATGTTTGAGGCGTGGGTGGGGGTGAAAGGTCTCCGCGCGCTTCAGAGGCACCGAATCCTCAAGGTGATACGGTATGGACAAGGAGGGCATAGATTCGAGCCAGTCCTCTGTTTTGACAGGAGGAAAATGGGGTTCCTCCCTCTTTTAGTCAAAATCCGAAGCAGGTTCTGGTCATGCCAGATTTTTGGTATTTCCGAAGAAGGAATTTCCGCCATCAGCGCCGTCTGCCTTGTAGTAGGCAAATTTTTGCGGGGGCTTCCCAACTTCCGGCTCCCTGCACCTTTTCTGTAGATGGTGTTAGCCTGAGGTCAGGTTCTTTGGCTGCCTGAGTTATGGGCATGTGAAAGCATAGAGGAAGAAACAAGGTTTTGAAGCAGTAGCCAACCTCTCCTCTGTGCTACCTCCTCGGCTTTATCTTATTCTCTTGTACTTCTCTTTTGCTTACGCAGTTAACTCTAATGTGAGCTTGTTCAGCTTTTTATTGTACACTGTACTGTTCTTTTGCCTTAATAAAAGATGTGTTTATTTCTTCATACATACTTTTTTTTTGCAACAACTACTTTGCGAAAGGGTGTGCTCCATGTGTGCGTTTCTTTAATGATACTTAGAGCAGGAAATCTTGAAACACAATCCAATTAATTCTAATGTACCAACATTACCAAGCATTACGACGATAATTCATAGTAAGGTAAACTTAGGAAACTGACAGAGGTAACAATTGAATATTCTGTGATAAGTACGAGAATACCGTCCGAGGGGTTGACCGAGCAGTAGAGAGCTCAGATTGTTTCTCAGGCGACATATTGCCCTATATCGCATCGATTCCTTTGGTGCTGCAGATCCGAAAGCAGACTTGAGAATCCCCACGATTTGGGAACTGACCCAATGGTTAGTGGAGAGTTTTCCTCAAATGAATCCAAATTCCATGCAATGTAGTTTTTCCTTACAAGTAGTTGGTTTCCCCAAGGGCTTGGGTCCGAGGGCCGTACAAGACCTTGGTTTCGTCCAAAACTTGTAGGATTTCTTTTTTGTACTTGGTTTCCCCATAGGCTTGAGTCCGAGGACCATGCAAGACCTTGGTTCTGTCCAAAACTTATGATATTTGTTTTTTTGTACTTGGTTTCCCCATAAGCTTGAGTCCGTGGACCATGCAGGGCCTTGGTTCTGTCCAAAACTTATGATTTCTCTCTTGTACTTGGTTTCCCCATAGGCTTGAGTCCGAGGACCATACAAGGCCTTGGTTCTGTCCAAAACTTTTTGAGATTTTGTTTTTTGTACTTGGTTTCCCCATAGGCTTGAGTCCGTGGACCATGCAAGGCCTTGGTTCTGTCCAAAACTTATGATTTCTCTCTTGTACTTGGTTTCCCCATAGGCTTGAGTCCGAGGACCATACAAGGCCTTGGTTCTGTCCAAAACTTTTTGAGATTTTGTTTTTTGTACTTGGTTTCCCCATAGGCTTGAGTCCGTGGACCATGCAAGGCCTTGGTTCTGTCCAAAACTTATGATTTCTCTCTTGTACTTGGTTTCCCCATAGGCTTGAGTCCAAGGACCATACAAGGCCTTGGTTCTGTCCAAAACTTTTTGAGATTTTGTTTTTTTGTACTTGGTTTCCCCATAGGCTTGAGTCCGTGGACCATGCAGGGCCTTGGTTCTGTCCAAAACTTATGATTTCTCTCTTGTACTTGGTTTCCCCATAGGCTTGAGTCCGAGGACCATACAAGGCCTTGGTTCTGTCCAAAACTTTTTGAGATTTTGTTTTTTTTGTACTTGGTTTCCCCATAGGCTTGAGTCCGTGGACCATGCAAGGCCTTGGTTCTGTCCAAAACTTATGATTTCTCTCTTGTACTTGGTTTCCCCATAGGCTTGAGTCCGAGGACCATACAAGGCCTTGGTTCTGTCCAAAACTTTTTGAGATTTTGTTTTTTGTACTTGGTTTCCCCATAGGCTTGAGTCCGTGGACCATGCAAGGCCTTGGTTCTGTCCAAAACTTATGATTTTTCTCTTGTACTTGGTTTCCCCATAGGCTTGAGTCCGAGGACCATACAAGGCCTTGGTTCTGTCCAAAACTTTTTGAGATTTTGTATTTTTTGTACTTGGTTTCCCCATAGGCTTGAGTCCGTGGACCATGCAAGGCCTTGGTTCTGTCCAAAACTTATGATTTTTCTCTTGTACTTGGTTTCCCCATAGGCTTGAGTCCGAGGACCATACAAGGCCTTGGTTCTGTCCAAAACTTTTTGAGATTTTGTTTTTTTTTGTACTTGGTTTCCCCATAGGCTTGAGTCCGTGGACCATGCAGGGCCTTGGTTCTGTCCAAAACTTATGAGATCTCTTTTTTTTTTGTTTACTATTTATTTTTCGAACGTAAGCCCCTAGATCAGGGTGGGGAGAGCTGTCTTGAGGCCAAAAGCCCCTAGGGCTGCCCGCGCTGTTAGCACTGCAGAGCGTAGCCCCTAGCAGAAGTTTGTGTCGGGACAACCACTGCATGTCGCCGGAGACGGAGAAATCTCCGCGAGCCTTTGCTTGCCAGAGAGTTGACTCCACCGCCACCTGCGCCAACGCGCAAGCTTTCTCACAGACGGCGCCAATTGTAAGGACACGATTCTGTTGCGGCCCAATAATGTTGTTGGGCTCGCACATGAAAGATCCCTCACAATATGATTTGTAGAGAGTGGGCTTGAAAAGCTTGGCTTTGGTCATGGGGCGATGTTCTGGTCTTGATTTTGGAGGAATTCATGTAGAAAGGGGAGTTGGGCTTGGACGTTTAAGCCCTACGGCGCCGCGTCCCACAAGATTGGGCTCCTCGGACTTGATCTGAGGACCCTTGAGGTCTTACCCCGGTTACCCGACGGTGGGTTTGCTCCATGATATGCATGGATTCTTCAGGTGTATTCGCCCATGGAGTCTTTCTTTTCCAGAAGTAGGATCAGACCCCCTTACCAGATTCACTTACTTCTTCTTTTATACTAGCCTGCGTTCGCTGTCCTTCGTCCACGTGTAGGGTCAACCTTTACAAGACTGACATTTGTCCCATCAGTCCAATCCCGGAATTGTTGGAGATGGTGGATAAAGCTGAAGAGTACGGCTCTGTCAGGGGCAGGGCATTGAATGGCAATGAGAGCAGCTTTCCCGGATATTCTTAGATTCTCTTTTAAGTTTGACCCTATACCTGCTTTACCCCTCTTTTCCGGTGGGATTTTGGATCTGCCGAGGACTGGATTGTCCTCGGCTGGATCCCCAAAACTACTTGGTGCTCTGTCATAGAGCTTGGGCCATGGTTCTCCTCGGCTCGGACCTTCTGACTCCCTACGGGCAAATGGGCCTGGCCCATAAATTATTGGGCCCCACAATTATTATTACCACATAACGGGTAAAAAGAGATAGATTCTAATATATTTGATGTTAAACTTTATCAAATATTTTACAGATATAATAGCGCATTTTACAATAAAAAATATAATTGAGAAAAATAAAGTTATATATATATTAAAAAAAAAATTATCTTGGCCCTCACCTGTACAGTAGATGTTATGTCCCCTCCATTTACTTCCTACTCTATCCCCAAAATTCTTACAGTAGTAGCTACCAATGTTATGAAAATTGTTTCAGAACTCGTTTTGGTTTGTTCATTGAAATGAAATATTTCGATAGTGATCAATTTCGGGTACCGTTTCGGAAACCATTTTAGAATTACTGCTAATATATATATATATATTTATATATTTTTATTACTGTGGGGACCGGCCCAAAATAACAGGTTGGGCCTTGGACTCGTCTGAGGACCCCAGCCCATTCGAGGAGTTAATGTGACTCAAGCAATCCATATTCAAACGTCACTGGAAACAAAGACGACATGTCCGAGGAGGAATTTCTCCTCGGATATTGAAAATCCGGAGCAAATGTACATCCCAGCCACTGAAAGCCCTCTCCTAGATACGTAAACAGGAAAGAAACACGAATTATCTAAGCAAAAGCTGCCACCGCCATATTGAATGCACTACAGCTACTCTCCTGGCTGCATTAATGTGAAGAAGACCCCTGAACAGTGCTATCTTGGCTACCGCAACTCACAAAGAACTGAGAGGGATGTCTGATGGGATCTCCAGATCACCCTTCGTGCATAGGATAGAAAGGGCTAAATTACCTCAACGTTTCAATCAACCTACGTTTGCCATCTACAACGGCTGAGCAGACCCAGTGGAGCACGTGAGCCAGTTTAACCAAAGAATGGCTATTTGTTCCCAAAATAAGGCTCTGAGATGCAAAGTTTTCCCGTCCAGCCTGGGGCCAGTTGTCACGACCCAAATCCATGGAACATGAATTTTGAAGCATGACTAACTTGTTGAACTAATATCACTCAATAAACATGATTAATTTAAACATAATTCAAAACTCCAAATAAACAATGCTATTGATAAATCTCTTACAAAAGTCCAAACTCCTCAAATTTAGAATAATCTTCAAAATACAGTGCAATCTAAAGCGGAATAAAAAGAAATAACTAATAATCTTTTAAGACTTCAAGTATTATTGACTTCGCCTAAAACTCCCACGCTCTACCTTGCACCTTATTAAGCAATCCAAAGGTTCTGTTCCCCAACCAACTTTAATCTGAAAATTTTAATTGATGGGGTGAGCCACACATCCAGTAAGTAATTATACAAAATACACAACGGAATAGAGTCAAGCAAAGGACGAGTATTTTACTTTTTCACGAAATCATTCAATGATATCAAAAATAATTATTCCACAAAGCATATAATGAATCACTTAATACATATGTAATCACATCTTAAAATCATTTAAAATCATATACATAAAATTGATCAAAGCACAGTTTCACATATACACATCACATATTCTCACATACAATCTTGTGAGCGGATACCAACATCTAACCCCTGCTGGTGAGGGATCAACACATATTCTCACATATAATCCTGTGAGCAGATTTACACATATATCTGATATATCTGATCAATTCTAAAAACACTTATTTTGAGTCACATATCACAAAGCAAAGTTTATACAAATTATAATAATTTACTTGATATTAACAATTTCTTTTCAAATACAGAGGCATATCAAAGATCACAAAATCGAATAGAACATAAATCAAAGGAAGCTTGACTCTCTTAGGGAATGAATAAGAACTGAAGAGTTTATATAAGTATATTACAATTCTTGAGTAAATCTAAAAATTTAATTTGCTAAAAGAAACGTTTTAAATATCATTTGGAGAAAAGGAATATGACTAAAATCACTTGGTTTTAACAAATTTAAAGAACAAGAACCTTTTTAGAAAACTTACTTTGAAACTCAATTATTTTCGGAAAATAGTTTAGTTTAGAAATCATATTTTAAATGAGATTTGGAAATTCAAAACATTATTTCAAATTTGAAGTATCTCTTTAAAACATTATTTAATAGTCGAAATTTCTCTTTCAATTATACAAAAATACTTTTGACAAACTTTAGAAAATATAAGTTTGAAATACAAAACTTTTGAAAACTTCTAAGAACCTAATGGACAAAACTTGTGCATATTATGCATAATTACTTACAGCACTTGAATCACTCTGAAAGTCCAGCTGAAACACCTTCCAAATAGTCTCAAAATACTCTTAGATGGGACCTAAAATCAATCATGGAAATTACTTAATATCCTCTATAAAATATAAATCTTACTAACCTATACAAACTGATTCATGAGTAAAATACTTTACTGAACTAAATGATAGCACTAATGCCAAGCATCTCTACCAAAAATGTGTTTCCTTGAATTTATCAAAACCCATAGGCAGCAGCTAATACCATACGATTTAATTATATAACCCCAAAGAAAAACTGTGGGCCACATCTGTCATGACTTTGCTCAAGGACTTAATTTCATTGACCCTAATGGATTTAATACCACCATATTATGGGATGAAATTACAATTCGGACAAAAGAAACAAATTTGTCCTTAACCTTTCAAAGAATAGTAGACGTTGGACCTTAAGGTATCACTTTGATTGGAATTAGTCAACACCTAGGCTATAGACCATTAAAGCTACAATAAGAAGAATAGGATCCTGACAAAAATGAGAGATAACAAGTGACATAAGGGTGGGGTCAGGTGCAAAATTTCCAGCAAATTAGAATTAGAGTTACGGCAGCCCAAAAATTCATATGGCCATACGAAAGTGACGCTAGCCTTATACATGGGTTTAACAGTTTCGACTTTTGCTCAAGGGTCCGAACAGTGACAATCCAGATTTCTGAATAATTGAAACCACGAAAAAAAACCCATAATCTAAGAAATTACCAATTCAACAATCTACACATCACTAAAGTTTCTTTTATAATAAAAATTCTAACTCCTTAATTCTTGTTTCTAACGGTGAGAAATCATACCTTGAACAATCTGATTGCCCTTTCACTTATATGTGCTATAAACTTCAAAGAAAAACCTCTTAGCCTCTTGATAAAACCCTTTCTATGAAAACCCTGACTGTCTCTTCTTCTACCCTGTAGTTGTATTAAAGATGTGGGCTTAGTGGGGTAGCGGGCTGCAGTTACTAATGAAAGAAAACCTATGGCCCAACAATTATATTTAAAAGAAAACTTAATAATAACCTCAAATAAAAAAAATATGCGGGGTATTACACCAGTGGCAATGAGATGGTTCAACAGCCTGAAAACAAATTCCATAGGCTCTTATAAGCAGCTCACTCAGGCTTTTTGCTCTCGCTTTGTTATAAATAACAGAGTCCCTTGACCCCTGAGTTCATTATTATCCTTATCCATGCACGAGGGAGAGACCCTAAAGGCGTATTCGGATAGGTATTGGGAGATGTATAATGAGATGGATGAAAACCACGATGATGTCGCCATCAGCACGTTCAAAAGTGGTATCCCCATCGAGTATGGCTTAAGGAAATTTCTAACTAGTAAACCCGTTGCCAACATTCATCAGTTGATGAATAGAATTGATAAGTACAAAAGAGTGGAAGAAAACCAGTTACAAGGGAAAGGAAAGGAGAAGATCGTTCCCCCCAAAGGGTATGATTACAGGTCGGAACGATACAACCATAACCAGCCGAGAAGAGATTTTTCAAGACAAGCTGGGCAAACCAACATGCAAACGGTTAATGCCGTGTTCAAAGAGCCAGTACAGCAAATTCTGGAGAAAGTCAAGAACGAACCTTTCTTCAGATGGCCAGGTAAAATGGCTGGAGACCCTTCGAAATGCAACCAGAGCCTGTAGTCATTATCATCAAGACCACGGGCATACCACTGAGGATTACAGGAATCTATGGAACCACCTAGATCAACTGGTCCGAGAAGGAAAGTTATGTCATCTTTTACACCCATCTAGCGATCATGCGGGCCAGGTAATGCAGGAGCCTCGGAAAGATGTATCTTTAAGACCTCCCGCAGGAACGATACACGTCATCCTTGCCGCCCCAGGAAGAACAGGCTCTTTTTCTTCTAGGGTACTGTCCGTGGCTCGGCTCCCCGCCGAGGACAGGGAAAGAGAGTTTAAAAGATCCAAAAAGGGAAGCTCTTTGATACTGGGCTTCTCGGACAAAGACAAGGGGGGAACTATCCAACCCCACGACAATGCTCTAGTGGTTACACTCAGAATTGGAGGTTTTGATGTGAAGAGGGTACTAGTAGATCCGGGCAGCGTAGTGGAAGTAATGTACCCTGATTTATACAAGGGGCTGAACTTAAGGCCGAAGGATTTGACAGCTTATGACTCTCCCCTTATCAGCTTCGAGGAGAAGACTATTGTACCAAAAGGGTAGATCAGACTACCCATACAGACCAGATTAGAGGTGATGGAGGTGGATTTTATCGTGGTCGACGCCTACTCGCCCTACACAGCGATAGTAGCCAGGCCATGGATCCACGCCTTGGAAGCCATATCTTCTACGCTCCACCAAAAGGTAAAGTACCCGTCCGAAGGCCAAGTGGAAGAGATTCATGGATATCAGACCATGGCTAGGCAATGTATAGTGGCCGCCATCTCACACCAGTCCAATGCTGAGTCCCCGACTTATGAGAACTTATAGCAATCAACCACCTCGACAGCACAAATCAACGACCCAGAAAGATTTACCGTGGACAATGACCCAGAAAGATTTTTCCAAGTGGGATCGGAGCTACCTCTTCAAGAAAAAAAGGAACTGGTCGAGTTTCTGAGGAAAAATGTTGATATATTTGCATGGGATGCCTACGATGCCCCGGGAGTTGACCATAGTTTCATTTTTCACTACTTAAATGTTAACCTAACTTCTATTCCAAAGAAGCAGCCACCCCGGCGCCCTTCGAAAGAGCATGCCAGTGCCGTTAGTGATGAAGCTGAAAAAGGCAGGGGCCATTAAAGAGGTCTTTTACCCCGAATGGCTAGCAAATATGATGGTGGTAAGAAAGAAGACGGGGAAGTGGCAAGTCTGCGTGGACTTCACAGACTTAAACAAGGCGTGCCCAAAGGACCCGTTCCCGTTGCCTCGAATAGACCGGCTGGTAGATGCAACTGTAGGCCACCCCCGAATGAGCTTCCTGGACGCCTTCTAGGGTTATCATCAGATACCACTGGCACTAGAAGATCAGGAGAAAACGGCGTTCATGACACCCGTCGGAAACTACCACTATAAGGTGATGTCTTTCGGATTAGAGAATGCAGGATCAACTTACCAAAGGATGATGACCAGAATGTTTGAACCACAGTTAGGCAAGGTTATTAAAGTATACATAGACGATATGGTAGTAAAAAGTAAGGTGGTGTCCAAGCACGTAAAAGACCTTGAGGTCGTCTTTGGCATCTTAAGGGAACATAAGTTGCGCCTTAATGCTTCCAAATGTTCATTTGGGGTTGGGTCTGGGAAATTCTTAGGATATATGGTAACCCACAGAGGAATAGAGGTAAGCCTGGACCAGATCAAAGCGATTAATAGCCTACAGGCTCCTCGGAACCCAAAAGAAGTGCAGAAACTCACTAGCATGATCGCAGCGTTGAATCGGTGCATATCACGATCTGCAGACTGATGCCGACTTTTCTACCTCTTAATAAATAAGTGGAAAGGGTTTGAGTGGTCGAAGGATTGTGTTCTAGCCTTCCAACAACTTAAAGAATACCTGTCGCAACCACCCATCATGTCTAGCCCTAAAGCCAACGAGGTTCTGTTCGCATACATAGCTATAGCCCCTCATGTTATAAGCCTGGTACTAATACGGGATGATAATAGAATACAACGACCAGTATATTACATAAGTAAATCATTACATGAGGCTAAAGTGCGCTACTTACCATTAGAGAAAGCAATTCTAGCAGTAGTGCATACCACGCGAAAACTTCCCCATTACTTTCAAGCACACACGGTCATTGTTCTGACCCAACTTCCCCTTCGATCGGTGCTCCGAAGTGCTGATTACACTGGAGGAATCGCCCTGTGGAGTGCACTTTTAGGGGCTTTTGATATTAAATACATGCCTAGGTCCTCTGTCAAGGGTCAAGTCCTCACAGATCTAGTCACAGAATTCGCTGAACCCTCTGTAGAAACAGTAACAGAGAAGGAAAACATGGATGGAAAATCGGTTGGCACAATC
Source organism: Quercus lobata (assembly GCF_001633185.2). Lineage (NCBI taxonomy): Eukaryota > Viridiplantae > Streptophyta > Magnoliopsida > Fagales > Fagaceae > Quercus > Quercus lobata. The sequence goes on from NW_022154705.1 coordinate 660,294, forward strand.
TCAGCACGGGAAACCTCACGTTGGAAAGTCTACATGGATGGCGCGGCCAACCAAAAAGGATCTGGGATCGTGCTAGTTCTAATATCGCCCGAAAATATTACCATTGAAAAATCGCTAAGACTCGAGTTCTCGGCTACGAACAACGAAGCCGAGTATGAGGCCTTACTTCAAGGAATGATGATGGTGCAAAAAATGGGCGGAAAAGCAATAGAAGCATTCTCGAACTCCAGACTGGTCGTAGGCCAAGTGATGGGTGAGTTAGAAGCTAAAGATGCTAGAATGCAAGAGTATCTCAGTCGAGTCAAACGCCTACAATCAAATTTTAAATCTTTTAATTTGACGCATGTTTCTAGAAGTGGGAACACACATGTGGATTCGCTGGTCACTCTTGCCACGTCTTCTATGCAGCATCTGCCACGAATGATCTTTGTTGAGGATTTATGCAAGACAAGTTCAATCGAAAGGGACACAGTTCGGGTCCATCATATTAGAAGGAATCCCAACTGGATGGATCCTATAATGAACTTCCTCAAAGATGACACATTACCGGAAGGCAAACTGGAGGCCAAGAAGATACGGAGGAATGCTCCTCGGTTTTGGTTGTCAGAGGACCACAAGCTATACAGGCGTTCCTATTCTGGGCCGTACCTACTATGCATACACCTAGAGGAATCTGAGTCCTTGCTTGAGGAGTTGCATGAGGGAATTTGTGCGAGTCACACATGAGGAAGATCCCTAGTGCACAGGGCACTCACCTAAGGGTACTGGTGGCCGAATATGCAAAGAGAGGCTCAAGAATATGCAAAGAAGTGTGACCAATGCCAGAGATTCACCCCAAACATCCACCAACCGGGGGGAGTCCTTAACCCCCTCTCCAGTCCTTGGCCGTTTGCTTAGTGGGGTCTTGATATTGTCGGCCCTTTCCCAAAAGTAACAGGGAATAAGCGGTACATAATAGTCGGCACCAATTATTTCACCAAATGGGTAGAGGCTGAACCTTTGGCCAACATCAAGGACGTGGATGCCAAGAAATTCATTAGGAAAAATATTATTACGCGCTTTGGAACCCCTCATACCCTCATCTCGGACAACGGTCTTCAATTTGATAGTAAAAACTTCAGGGAATACTGCTGCGACTTTGGGATTACAAACCGATATTCCAGTCCTGCCTACCACCAAGGAAACGGGCAAGCGGAGGCCGTGAACAAAGTCATAGTGAACGAGCAGAAAAAGAGGTTGGATGATGTAAAGGGGAGATGGGTGGAAGAGCTACCACACGTTTTATGGACCTATCGAACGACACCGCGACGGTCAACGAGAGAAACTCCTTTTTCAATGACTTATGGGACCGAAGCCATGCTCCCACTCGAGGCCAGCTTCCCCACATTGAAATCTAACACCTTTACCCCAAAAAACAATTACGAGTTACTAGGGAGAAGACTAGAATTAGCTGAGGAAAAAAGGGAAAAAGCGAGGATCCATATGGCCTATTACCACCAAAAGTTAAAGCAGGGGTACGATATTAATGTAAAGCTATGACCCTTGAGTCCAAGCGACCTCGTGATGAGAAAGATTCTTGGCAGCGCGCTAAGAACCCTTCCTGGGGCAAGCTGGGACCCAACTGGAAAGGACCATATCGCATCACATCTGTGGCCGGAATAGGTGCTTATTATCTAGAAGACTTAGATGAAAAAACTGTACCTCGCCCGTGGAATGCAAATAATCTAAGAAGATATTATTATTAATAAAAACAGCTCTACCTGTGTTTTGCCTCTATCCAAGTTTTAAACAGAACCTATGTCCTGCATGGCTCTTCGGATCACAGACTTGGGGGAAATTAACAACTTATGGCCTCTATCCAAGTTTTAAACAGAACCTAAGTCCTGCATGGCTCCTCGAACCACAGACTTAGGGGAAATTAACAACTTATGGCCTCTATCCAAGTTTTAAACAGAACCTAAGTCCTGCATGGCTCCTCGGACCACAGACTTGGGGGAAATTAACAACTTATGGCATCTATCCAAGTTTTAAACAGAACCTAAGTCCTGCATGGCTCCTCGGACCACAGACTTAAGGGAAATTAACAACTTACGGCCTCTATCCAAGTTTTAAACAGAACCTAAGTCCTCCACGACTCCTCTGACCACATACTTAGGGGAAATTAATAACTTATGGCGTCTATCTAAGTTTTAAATAGAACCTAAGTCCTCCATGGCTCCTCAGACCACAAACTTAGGGGAAATTAACAACTTATAGCATCTATCCAAGTTTTAAATAGAACCTAAGTCCTGCATGACTCCTCGGATCACAGACTTAAGGGAAATTAACAGCTCAAAACTCTTGTGCAATTTTAAGGTATGTTTATAGTCTTGTATAATAGCATCTATTATTCTAAATTCACCGCACGGTCATCCCCCTTTCTCATTTGTTTACATCGGTAGGATTGTTGCAAACATTAACTAAAGAAACAATAGCATTAACTTGGAACAAAATAACGGAATTCTATCAACATCAGTTATTAAAAAAAAAAAAGGATGGAAGAAAGAGCATTCTATATTGATAAGCGAGAAATAATAGAAAGTCTTTTCCAAAGAACAAAATACATGGGGCAACTCCCATTTGAAATTAAAAAAAAAAATTACAGTAATAAAAACTCTAGGAGTTAAGCCTTAGCAGGAGGATTCTCCTTTTGCTCTGGTTGAGGAAGGGGAACATCTTTAGCTTGGGAATTTGCCTCAAAGTCCTCGATGACTAACTCCTTAGCAGAGTCCTTAGCCTTAGAGGAGGTTCTTTTTCCTTTTTCCTTTGCCCTTGCCCTTGTTTTTCTCCATTTCCACATCTTCGGCTTGGACTGCTACTTGACCAGAGCCTCCAGCAATGTCAACTAGGGGGATGGCATCAGGAACAACCGTAGCCTGCTCAGAAGCTTCAGTGGCACCATTAGGGATTTCTTGGATCTCAGGAGGGAAAAAGACCTTCTCAGGCAACCTCAAGGCCGAGTCTGTAGGGATCCCTGTAGCATTAAGGGCATGAGCCCATGAAATGCTGCAGTAATCCCTACATACCTCTAGTAGCTCCTCGGAAAGCTTAGCTTCAGTCTCCTCCGCCCCAAGCTGATAAGAGGCCTTCTTTTCAGCCTCGGCTACTTCCCTAACTAGCTGAGCCTCTTCTTTGGCCAGCCGGGCCTCCTCCACAGCTTTCTATAATGCGGCCATAAGATCCAACACTATTTGCTTTTCAGTGGCGAGATTAGTCTCGGTCACAAACAGTTTTTGGCGCTAGTCTTCGGCTTGAGTTTCAGCATTCTTCAATCCAGCCTCAGCGCTCCTGCGGCCCTTCTCAGCCTATCTAAACTTCTCAAAAACTTGCTGCTTGAGAAACCCTAAAGACTTCTCCACCTCAGCACGAGAGAAAGCCTTAACTTCAGCCAACTTGCGGTTGTTGTGGCAATACTCCTCGGCCACGAACACTTGCTGAGTAATCTGCCCACAAAACAACAAAACGATATGTTAAAATGTGATAGGGTCTAATCATTTTATCAAAGGTAAGATGAATTGCTTTACCATTGCAAGGTCTCTCTTCAGGAATAGGAAGAGCTCAGGCTATGAAAATCGCCTGTAAGCCTCTATGTCCCTGGGAAGGAGCATAGGCTGCTCTAGGGCCTCAGCTATATATCCTGCTCAACCCCTATTGTACTTTTGGACCGAGGCAGTATAGGGAATGGCAACCCCATCTACCTCGAGTTTCGAGCTCCAAGTACGCGGATTAACACAGACTTCAACCCGGTCCCCATCTTCCCGACTTTCTATGGATGGAGCCCTTTTATCCCTCTGCTCTCGGGTTGTTTTTTGTTGTTTACCTGGGCGGGGGCCCACCTCACCTTCCTTAAGGGTTTCGACCGGCCTTTTCTTCTTCAGGTCCGGATTAACTTTTAGGCCGAGATCGGAAGAGAGTTGAGGAGCAACGGGAGGAAGAATAGGGGTCTAGGACTTGGAGGGCACCTTTGATGATTGCCCTTTGCCACGGGAGGCCATCAACTCTCGTAGGCTTTTTCTTTTTTTGGAAGCCATATTATCTACCTCCTCGTCTGATGAGTCGTCCGAGCAGGCTATAAGAAGTGGCACACCGACCATTGAATTTTGGTCTTGCTCTCCCTCAGGATCTGAAAGCTCAATAAGAGGAGTTTTGGGAATATCCTCTTCAAAGTAGAACTCGTCTATCTCCTCCTCTAGAGAAAGGTGAGATGATTCAGTTTCTCCTTCAGCTTGTGCGACAACTTCAAGATTGTCTGGTGGAGGCAGTTACACAACTGGTGGAGGATTTTGAATGCTAGGTAAAACGACTGGCTTGAGATCGTTTCGGGCTAAAAACTTGGGCTTGGATACGTCAATCCTAGCCAACCTCGGACTACCAGCTCTTATGGCTTGGCCAACATCTTGGAAGGCGCGGGATAGGGGTTGGTAGCCCAAAATCAAATGAGCCACGCGTAGTTGCCCGTCCTCGTTAACGTAGATCTCTAACCTCAAAAGGTAGTTCAAGAATGGAACATTTATGTGGTTAGGTTATAAAATTTTTGATTTTTAAGCAAAAGAGAATGAAGCTAAAGGGCTAAACCCCCTCCCTAAAGGATTGGCCCTAGAGGCGCCGCACCTGGATCTCCTGCCCGAGTTGGACAATAAAGACCATCACTCCACTCTCCTAAGGCAATGAGGAAGTCATCCTTCATACCCTTATTGGATTTGGGGAGGCAGGAGATTAGCCTAACGGCCTCAAACCGAGATTTAAGATAATACCCCGCTTCTCGAGGTAGTGGCACTCGTACAGGTGAACTACATCGTGCCATGTAAAGCCTAAACCCATCCGCTCGTTAAGGACATCTATGCTGCCTAAGATCCTGAACATGTTTGGAGCGCATTGATACGGTGTCAACCTATGGTTAAACAAGTAGTCCCGGGTAATCCTACGCATGGGAAGTGTCATTCCTCCTTCTATGAAAGCAATCATGGGAATGACGACTTGACCCACTTCTCTATCTGTTAACACTCCTTCTGGGGGACAGTACTCCAGAACCACCCCCTGTGGGATATGATATTTTGCCCTAAAAGCCTCCATGGTGGCCAGAGTATCTACTAGATACTTGAATCTACCCATCTAAGTCAAACCGGAAGGCCGAGAATGAAAATTGAAGTGAAAATTGAGAGCTGAGGAGAAATTTGAAGCAACGGAGAGAGTAGAACTTACAGGTGTCCTTACAACAATCACCGAAATGCTTGGAAATCTCTTCAAGGAAGGATGCTTTAGAGAAGTAGTTATAGAAATTTAAAGGTCGGAAGTGTTCGTGAATCTCTGGGCACTGGAGTTTTCTGGATTTCTTATATGCTAGTAAAAAAGGAAAAACAAGTCTCCTTAGGGCTTTATATAGCAAGGGGGAAAAAGGGGATCGCTCCCGCTCAAGAACTCTGGGAAGAATGTCAGCCGTTAGATCTGCGCCTCACTGTTAGATAAGGGAGACATAAAGCCGCCTGGAGTAAATAGCCACGCCTCGTAAATTGTAGCACGTCAAAAGTAACTGCCCCCACACATGTGAACCAGGAACTAATTAATCTCATCCCTTGTAAGGTCAAAACCCCGCTTTTCTCCTCGAAAGGAGATCAAAAACCGGAGTTTTGAGGGGCTATTGTGGGGATCGACCCAAAATAACAGGTTGGGCCTTGGACCCGTCCGAGGACCCCAGCCCATCCGAGGAGTCAATGTGACTCAAGCAATCCATATACAAACATCACTGGAAACAAAGACGACATGTCCGAGGAGGAATTTCTCCTCGGATACTGAAAATCTGAAGCAAATGTACATCCTAGCCACTGAAACCCCTCTCCTAGATACGTGAACAGGAAAGAAACATGAAATATCTAAGCAAAAGCTGTCACCGCCACATTGAATGCACTACAGCTACTCTCTTAGCCACATTAATATGGAGAAAACCCCTGAATAGTGCTACCTTGGCTACCGCAACTCACAAAGAACTGAGAAGGGTGTCTGATGGGACAGGTGCTCAAGTAAGAGTTTAGATGATCGACAAGTGTAAAGTCCAGATGATAAGAAAGGGCATATATAATGTGTAGAAGTCCCCATAAGAGGGGGCATGAAAAAGAAAAAAGAAAAAAGACTATTGCATGTAAAGAGGTCCTACTGCATTACTTTGTATCCAGAAATTAGGTTTTATCCTTATCATTCTGGGAGATTTTAAAACATAATGACTTTGGTTCTTGTTCATATATTCCCTCAACCCATGCAGTAATCCATTTAACTTACTTAAACCTAGTTTTTAAATCCATACTCTACAAGAATTCATTGTATTGGACTTTTTGGACCAAGACTTGAACAACAAGGACTGGGTCACCAAATTGTTCTCCTACAATTACTATTATATAAAATAATGAATTTAATATAGTTTTCTATTAAAAAAAGTGGGATTATTATTTTAAAAAAACATTTATTTATGGTTTTTTTAAAATAAAACTCATATTTTGGGTAATTGTACACAAGTGAGCTTCTAAAAATATTAACAATTTTTTAAAATATTATAAGATTAAAATGTACATAAATAATGAAAGATAAAAAAAATAAAAGTTCAAATTTATTTTTATAAAAAAGTTAGATGACAACGTGGAATAGAGGAGAGTTAATAAGTCAACATAAAAAGCTGAATTTTAGCTTGTCTTTCAAATAGTAGTAAGGCTAGTCACGTGAAGACTCACAAAACTAAAAATAATATCACAAAACCAAAACTAATGACAATAAAAAGTTGGGAGATTCTAGCCTTTTGTTCTTAATTTTTAAAAAATTTAGCAATATGCCCCTATTTCGAAACTATATAGGGATATGCTCCTGTTTCGATACTCGATTACCTTAAAATCGAGTTTCAATGAAATACTCGATTTGTAAAATCGAGTTTCAATGAAATACTCGATTTGTAAAATCGAGTTATACCTAAAAAAAAAAAAAAAAAAAAAAAAAAGCATGGAACTCGATTTTAGGGAAGTCGAGTTCCAAAACGCCGCTATAGGGCTTTAAAACATCACTATAGGGCTTAAAAACACCACTATAGAGCCCCTTGAAGCTGGTATGGGACTTATAAAAAAATTTTGCAGGAAAACGCCGCTATAGGACTCTAAAACGTCACTATAGGGCCTAAAAACGCCACTATAGGGCACCCAGAACAGGCCAATTACACTTAATAAAAATTTTTGCAGGAAAATGCCACTATAGGGTCTTAAAACGTCACTATAGGGCTTAAAAACGCCACTATAGGGTACCTTGAGTATGGGCCAATTACACTAAAAAAAATTTGCAGGAAAACGCCGCTATAGGGCTTAGAAACGTCACTATAGGGCTTAGAAACGCCACTATAGGGCTCCCTGAATATGGGGCAATTGCACTTATATAAATTTTTTTTGCATGGAACTCGATTTCCTGAAACTCGAGTTCCATGGAAATTTTTTTATTTTTTTTAAGTTTGATCAGGCATAACTCGATTTTCTACAAAACGAGTATTTAATTGAACTCGATTTTAGGATAATCGAGTATCAAAACAGGGGCACACTACTATATTGTTTACAAACAGGGGCATATGGCCAATTTTTTAAAAAAATTAAGGATAAAATGCCAGAATCTCCTAAAAAGGGGAACCGGTAACATGGTGGATGGTATTGCATTACAGCTTCCTAAAACTTCCTACTGGCTATTTTTTCAGTTTTTACCATTTTTCAGCTTCCTAAATAAACTAATATTAACAATTTTTTAAAATATTATAAGATTAAAATGTACATAAATAATGAAAGATAAAAAAATAAAAGTTCAAATTTATTTTTATAAAAAAGTTAGATGACAACGTGGAATAGAGGAGAGCAGGGGCTTAATAAGTCCAAAAGCTGAATTTTAGCTTGTCTTTCAAATAGTAGTCAGGTTAGTCACGTGAAGGCTCACAAAACTAAAAATAATATCACAAAACCAAAACTAATCACAATAAAAAGTTGAACCGGTAAGAGCATTAGCATTGGGGAATGCTAATGCCAAATGTAAGGAGAATTTGGCATTTGCAACCCCAAAATGCCCCAAAATGCTCTGCATCAAAGAATTGTAAAACCAAGAATTTCAAATTTTTTTGCAATACTGCTACAGTACAATTCTACATGTAGAATTGCATTGTAGCAGTATTCTAAAAATAAAAACATTATTTTATTCCTTTCTCTCTCATCTGCTCTGACTCTCCCACTCTCTCAACTCTGTCCTCCTCGTCTCTCTCTCTTTCTCCCTCTCCCTTTCCTCTCTCTCAATGTTGTTTGCTTCGATGTGGGTGTGGTTTGCTCTGATCAGTGTATCATGGGTCAAGTGGTGGATTGGCATGGTGGGCCGTGGGTTATGGGTTATGGGTTGATCTGGGTGTGACAGAGCTGGGTGTTGATCTAGGTTGATCTGGGCGTGGATCAGAGATTTTGGATTTGGGTGTTGATTTTAGATTTGGGATCGGCATGATGGAGCTGGGTGTTGATTTTGGGTTTGGGATCGGCGTGGATTGGCGGAGATCGGAGATCGTGGTGGCGGTGTGGGTCTGGGTCGATGATCGGGTCACAGAAGAGGAAGATCTTGGTGGTGGTGGGAAAGACTTGTTCTTGCAACTAGGGTTTTGGGTTGAAGTGACTGGTCTCAGTGAAGACGGTGGTTGCTGTGTAGATTGTTGCTTTTGGTATATATTATTTTATTATGTAGATATATTATTTTAATGAGTAGAAGAGGAAAATAAAAGTTTGGGATGCTGGAGGTATTGTAAAATGGTATGATATAAGTAATAAAGTAGCTTTTTGAGATGGTAAAATAGAGTAGAGTAGCATTTCCTAATGCTGATGCTCTAACATGGTGGATGGTATTGCATTACAGGGCGGATCTAGTTCTCACCAGCTCTATCTTGGTGACGCACAAAAGCTGAGGTTTTGCCTCACCTTTCGCACACCCCCCCATATATTGGTAGTTGAACTTGTTTATAATTTTTCAAAACCCTAGTTTGGAAGAGTAGTTTGAAAAATATTGTTTGGATGTTTTTCATATATATATATATATATATATATAGATAAAAAAGTATGTAAAAATATGTGTAATCGTGTTTAAAATGCACAAAAATATATTTAAACTTATCTACCAAACGCCCCTATTGTTTAGAGAAAGATTTTGTTTAGTAGTATGAAACGTAAGCTATTTTATTGATATATGATTTTTAAGCCAATAACACATGTTTTATATAGCTTCAATTTCTTAGAAGCATATTTCTTATGCTTGTGCTTGTATTTAAGCAGTCAATTGTTCTTTTGTTTTTTTATAATTTTTATGTGTGAGGCTTGATTATATAATATTTTCAACGCTCGCTCACAGATTTCTATAGTATCTTCGCTAGATTTAGCTGTTTATCGATTATATTGCTAGCCTCTTGACACACGTTGATGTGATAAGAAATAGGGGTATATGATAGAAAAAGAAGAGTTTAAGTAATGTTATTTAAATATTTTTGATATATATGTAAATAAAAAATATGTAAAAATATGTGTAAATATATTTAAAAATAATCAAAAATATATTTAAAATGTCCTACCAAAACGAGCTACAAGAATCAAAACTCTCTTAAGCCTTTTACAGAAATCAATAATCCCCTTAGAACTAGAAGTGTACAGCTAGAGATTTTGTCATCAAATAAAAAATCTTTTCCAAGAAAAAAAAACATGGTTAAATTTTGTTCAAAAATGCCCCAGGCCCTGCTGGCCAATAATTTTTTTGGAACATTAGCATTTTTACACAAAAATTCTTTACGAAGAAAAAAAAATACTCAGTTAAATTTTGTTTTGAAAATGCTCATAGGTCTTACGGGTCAAAAATTTTGACCAGAATACGATTTAGCTGTTTTGGCACAAAAACTTGTAGATAACATATATATATATATATATATATATAGCTCCAAAAAACAAATAGAAAAATCAATTGCAAGAAAAATAAAAATACAGTTAAATTTTGTTCCATAATTTAGAAAAGGGGACCATTATAAGTGTGGGGCCCAAGTAATTTATGGGCCAGGCCCATCTGCCCATGGGGAATCCAGAGGTCCAAATCGAGGAGGGCTATAGCCCAAGCCCGATAAGATAAAGCACAAGAAATCCTTGGGTTACATCCAAGGACAGTTCGGTCCTCGGCAGAACCTAAAGTCCCACCGAAGAAATGGGCAAAAAGGGTATAGGACTAAGTTTGAAAGAAAATCTAAAATATCCGGGGAAGGCTGCCCTTGCTGCCATTCAATGCTCTGCACCTGACAGAGCCGCATTCTTTGGCTTCTACAACCACCCCCAATGACTTTGAGTATGGGCTGATGGGACAAGTATCAGTTTTGGAAAGTTTGACCCTACACGTGGACGAAGGACAGCGAACACGGGCCAATATAAAAGGGAAAATAAGTGACCTAGAAAAAGGGGGGCTGGGAAAAATGGCCAAAAACCAGAGCCTCCCAGCCCACCTCCAGGAGAAAGGCTCTAGGGGTGAAGAAAGCTTAACCACGCACGGGGACCACGAAAAACCCACCACCTGGTGACCAAGGCCTAGCCTTTCAAACCCACGCTCTACAAATGACATTGTTTGGGCCTTTTCACGTGCGAATCCAACACTGTTAGGTTCGTTACGAATCGTGTCCTTACAATTGGCGCCGTCTGTGGGGAGGCTTGTGTGTTGGCATAGGCGGTGGGTCGAGAGAGTTCCTTTGTTATTTCTAACCGTTGGTTATAGAGTTCTAGTATAAAATTCTGCTAGGGGCTACGTTTCTTGACTAGGGGTTTGGCTGAGTAGCTAACTCCCTTAAAGCCAAGGTCCCCCGTAAAGAGCAAACTAGGCACTTGGTAGCGTTAATCGTATGGATAAACTCTAGGGGCTTGGCTGAGGAGCTAACTCCCCTAAAGCCAAGATCCCACACAAAGAGAAAACTAAGTTTTGGACAGAACCAAGGCATTGCATAGTCCTTGGACTCAAGCCTATGGGGAAACCAACTACTTGGATGAGGAAAACTAGGTTTTGGACGGAACCAAGGCATTGCATAGTCCTCGGACTCAAGCTTATGGGGAAACCAACTACTTGGATGAGGAAAACTAAGTTTTGGGCAGAATCAAGGCATTGCATAGTTCTCGGACTCAAGCCTATGGGGAAACCAACTACTTGGATGAGGAAAACTAGGTTTTGGATGGAACCAAGGCATTGCATAGTTCTCGGACTCAAGCCTATGGGGAAACCAACTACTTGGATGAGGAAAACTAGGTTTTGGACGGAACCAAGGCATTGCATAGTCCTCGGACTCAAGCCTATGGGGAAACCAACTACTTGGATGAGGAAAACTAAGTTTTGGGCAGAACCAAGGCATTGCATAGTCCTCGGACTCAAGCCTATGGGGACTACCCTGGACAGAACCAAGGCATTGCATAGTCCTCGGACTCAAGCCTATGGGGAAACCAACTACTTGGATGAGGAAAACTAAGTTTTGGACAGAACAAGGCATTGCATAGTCCTCGGACTCAAGCCTATGGGGAAACCAACTACTTGGATGAGGAAAACTAAGTTTTGGACAGAACCAAGGCATTGCATAGTCCTCGGACTCAAGCCTATGGGGAAACCAACTACTTGGATGAGGAAAACTAAGTTTTGGACAGAACCAAGGCATTGCATAGTCCTCGGACTCAAGCCTATGGGGAAACCAACTACTTGGATGAGGAAAACTAAGTTTTGGACAGAACCAAGGCATTGCATAGTCCTCGGACTCAAGCCTATGGGGAAACCAACTACTTGGATGAGGAAAACTAAGTTTTGGACAGAACCAAGGCATTGCATAGTCCTCGGACTCAAGCCTATGGGGAAACCAACTACTTGGATGAGGAAAACTAAGTTTTGGACAGAACCCAGGCATTGCATAGTCCTTGGACTCAAGCCTATGGGGAAACCAACTACTTGGATGAGGAAAACTAGGTTTTAGACGGAACCAAGGCATTGCATAGTCCTCGGACTCAAGCCTATGGGAAAATCAACTACTTGGATGAGGAAAACTAAGTTTTGGGCAGAACCATGGCATTGCATAGTCCTCGGACTCAAGCCTATGAGGAAACCAACTACTTGGATGAGGAAAACTAGGTTTTGGACAGAACCCAGGCAGTTTGGGGCAAGAACCAAGGCATTGCATGGTCCTCGACTTAAGCCTATGGGAAACCCAACTACTTGGATGAGGAAAACTAGGTTTTGGACAGAACCAAGGCATTGCATAGTCCTCGACTCAAGCTATGGGGAAAACCAACTACTTGGATGAGGATAACTAAGTTTTGGGCAGAACCAAGGCATTGCATGGTCCTCGGACTTCAAGCCTATGGGGAAACCAACTACTTGGATGAGGAAAACTAGGTTTTGGACAGAACCAAGGCATTGCATAGTCCTCGGACTCAAGCCTATGGGGAAACCAACTACTTGGATGAGGAAAACTAAGTTTTGGACAGAACCAAGGCATTGCATAGTCCTCGGACTCAAGCCTATGGGGAAACCAACTACTTGGATGAGGAAAACTAGGTTTTGGACAGAACCAAGGCATTGCATAGTCCTCGGACTCAAGCCTATGGGGAAACCAACTACTTGGATGAGGAAAATTAGGTTTTGGGCAGAACCAAGGTAGTAGTCCTCGGACTCAAGCCTGTGGGGAAACCAACTACTTGGAGGAGAAAAAGATTGAGTTTCATAAGATACTGCAAAAGGTTAAGGCCAGAAGGAGTTAAGAAGATGGTGAAACGCCCCACCCTTCAGTAGCCTAAGAGGACTGTTCATTTTGTGGGTGATATTTCCTCGGATGATTGCTTCCTACACCACATCGGGCAATCAGTTATCGTCTCGGCTAGTTTTGGGGTAAGTGTCCTTTTTCTCAGGTCGGCACTGTTGTGCCAAACAATCCTATTAAAGTTGCGGTGATAACTTTTTCTTAGCAAGTATTTTGGCCCTATGTGTCATTTATTTAAATGCTATATTATTGCGCCGAACAGCCTTTGCAGATTCATAAGAACGCCCTTCTCTTTGATAAAGGATTAGGGTCCTAAGTATGGTACTCTAAGGTCGGCGGTATTGTGCCAGGCCGACTCGGTAAGCTTGTCATAATGTTCTTTCTTTTCCTGCCTAATGGGAATTTCAACCCTAAGTATCATTCGTTCGATTCATTATTATTAAACCGGACTGTTTTTATAAACACAGAGCAAGACCTTTTTATTTAACTGGGACTTTGGTCCTAGATGTCGGTCACGGTTTAAAAAAAAAAAAAAAAAAATCCACAAGGGGGAATGTCTTTGCATTGCGTTATTATTTCGAAAATATAGAGATAGAACATGTAAAGTAAAATGATGACAATTTTTATTAATGTAAAGATGTATTACAACGTACAAAGTGGGGCTTAAACAAGCCTATACAAAATATAGATTGCCAAAATCATAAAAAAAACAATACATTGGGTAAACAGTCAGATCTCTTTTTAATTCGTCTCCGAAGTCTTTCCTAACTCCGCCTCAGTAGCGCCCATATCGAGAGAATGACCTTCCTCAGAAGAAGATGGAGGAGTTGAATGAAGAAGATGGAGGAGATGAATGAAAAGAAGGAGAAGAAGAAGAGGGAAGAGATGAAAAGAAAGAAAAAGGAGCAAAAGAGGGAGAAAGAAAAGCACCAGGATGGATCTGGTGCTGGGAAGACTAAGAAGGGGAGGCAAAAGGAGGCGCCAGTGAACGAAGAGAGGAAGAAGCAGGGGCACTTAGTCCCTGCCTCGACCTTGACTCCTAACACACTGAGGCCATATTAGGTATGCTCATAAGAGAGCGGTTGGTACTGATAATGGGTGTTCTCGACTCAGTCACGCCGAAAGTTTGACGTGATGAGTCCCTGCTACGGATTTTGGCTGAAAGGAAGGTGAGACAAATCTTAAGTCTCCGCCATCCTTGCCCTGACCGAGCCATTTCGAGCTTTGTTTGAACATGATGCTTTGAGGAGGGGTATGGTTCCTTCATCATTCGTTATGGTGAACGTACTATGATTTAGTGTATAACTACTGGGTTAAGTAAACGCTAAGGGAGGCTAAGGGTTTCAGATCTCAGAAAGATAAAAGAGTCTCTGTACGAAAGCGATAGCCTCCTACTTGTCTTCTTATAGGAAGGGCAAAACGGGAGGTATTAAATTCATGCAGGTTTCCAAAAGAATCTGAAAACGAAGATGTGTCCGTTCCACTTCCCCACCTCGTCAGACGAACCGTCGAATGTAAATGAGTCTCGTAAAGGGAAGTCATTAAAAGCGCGTTTTGAATAATCAAACGGCGAGAACGCGTCAGGAGTAAAATCAGCGTCAGGAGTAAAATCAAAAACGCCTTGTAGATCAGTACATTTCTTGGACAGATATAAAACCGCCAGCATTAATGAAAGGTCGAATTAAAGGAGCCATAATAAAGGCTCGGCATTACCAAAACCCCCTTTTCCAACCGAGAGGTTGGACAGCCGGGTTTTGAGGGGCTATTGTAGGGCCCAAGTAATTTATGGGCCAGGCCCATCTGCCCATGGGGAATCCAGAGGTCCAAGCCGAGGAGGGTTATGGCCTAAGCCTGATAAGATAAAGCACAAGAAATCTTTGGGTTACATCCAAGGACAGTTCGGTCCTCGGCAGAACCTAAAGTCCCATCGAAGAGAGGGGCAAAAAGGGTATAGACTAAGTTTGAAAGAAAATCTAAAATATCCGGGGAAGGCTGCCCTTGCTGCCATTCAATGCTCTGCACCTGACAGAGCCGCATTCTTTGGCTTCTACAACCACCCCTAACGACTTTGAGTATGGGCTGATGGGACAAGTATCAGTTTTGGAAAGTTTGACCCTACACGTGGACGAAGGACAGCGAACACGGGCCAATATAAAAGGGAAAATAAGTGACCTAGAAAAAGGGGGGCTGGGAAAAATGGCCAAAAACCAGAGCCTCCCAACCCACCTCCAGGAGAAAGGCTCCAGGGGTGAAGAAAGCTTAACCACGCACGGGCACCACGAAAAACCCACCACCTGGTGACCAAGGCCTAGCCTTTCAAACCCACGCTCTACAAATGACATTGTTTGGACCTTTTCACGTGCGAATCCAATACTGTTAGGTTCGTTACGAATCGTGTCCTTACAATAAGCAATTAAGGGCCTATTTAATACAAATATCCAAATACATATTTTTAGTTTTTAAATAATATTACAAGTATTTTTATACCATTTTTTTATTTACACATATTTAAAAAAAAATTAAAACTGAACTCGTTTGAAAGTTGAAACAAATGGTGCATGGTGCAGTAGTGTTGACCTAAGCTTAAGTACTCAGCCCAACCTGACCACATGCCTGACCCCAAAGAACATAGGCTAATTTGGTTAAGGTAAATATTTTATGATTTTATAAAGTATAATTAAAAAAGATAATTCAAAAAGTAAAAAATAAAGCTGACCTCAAACTTTGTTTGCAAAACCCAATATTGGATCAGATATCAAAAAGCCCAAACGTACGTTTTGGTAGCTATCAGAGTCATGTGACCCAAGGTCTGTCCTAGTCCTAGAGAGGCAGAACCCTCTACTAACCTACAGATCCGCGCTGTAATACAGTACCATCCAATACTTATTAATTAATTCATGAAATGTGAAACTGGCAGACGGTGTGAAGTGTGAACCCACATCAAATCTTACAAAATCCAAGTCTTCGTACTTATTGATAATTCTATTCCCACCATACCATGAACGTTGGGAGTAGAATAAACAAAACCCAAGAAATGAAAAAAAAAGAAAAAAAGTGAAGGCAGATATATCTCTAAAATGAAGAAATGGTTTGTCTGTAACGTGTTTAATTGTCGGGTTTGTATTTAGATTATTTTATCGGCAACTTTATTGGTTTATCTATTGAAAATTAGTGAAAAAAATGTTATTATATCTTCAAAAAATGGGAGTCCTCCACTCACATCATTTGAGTCACGTGCGTGTTTCGGTTATTAGGTAAGGGAGGAAGCCAATCTGAACATCCTTTTTGTCACAAATTCCCAATTTCAAATCCAACCGTTAAACCAAATCAAGATTCAAATTCTACGGTTACAACTATACTCTACAAACTCCTTATAACAGTAGGCTCTAGCACAGTAGTACAGAGAAACATCTTATCAGTAATTTATACTCTACAACCGTTCATTTGAATATTAATTTGAATTAACGGTTGATATGCGTATTGGGAATTTGTGTGAGAAAAAGTTAGCTGTTGTTTTGGTTTACGCGTGGGCTGGCTGGCACTACTGGGCTGTTCTTGCTGGCCATTCACTCTACATGACAGATTTGTATCCGATCTTTCAAAAATCTGCCACTTGCTTCGCTGGACTGCAATATTTGAACATGGCATTAATCTTTGCATGTTTCTCCCATTTCCACTAATCGATGGCTCTGGAGTCAAAAATCAAAGATAAAAAGTCAGGCTTATAATTATATCTAAAAAAAAAATAAACCAAAGATAACATTTTTAAATACAAGAAGCTTCAGAAAGATCAAAGAAGATTTGACCCACTTTAGGAATTTACTTACCAGAAGCAACGCCCACCTCAAATATTGAAGTAAATTTTTTGCAACAAGTGAAAAAAAAAAAAAAGAAAAAAAAAGAAAGAAACTGACCTTACTAGTACACAGACAGAGAGAGAGAGAGAGAGAGAGAGAGGATAGATGAACCAGGTACAGTCTAAGTGCAGCCGTTCCTTTAAATAAATTAAAAAAAAATAAAAAACTACATTGACGTGTTGTTTAAAGGATTCCTTGGGGAACTGGATCACAGATGAGATTGAGATAAAGAGACATATAAATTGTGGTTTTGAAAAGCTTTACATTTCAGAGCTTTGTATGTCTCTCATGTTTTCAGCAGTCACTTCTTTATCGTGTTGTTTTCTATCTGCTGAGAATTACTTGAGTATTAGTAGTGGTATCACTGATGAAGAAATCAGAGCTGCATTATGGTCTCTAAAGCCATTTAAAGCTCCTGGGCCTGATGGCCTTCATGTGGGTTTCTATCAATGCTTTAGGCCAGAAGTGGGCGGCTCTATTTGCGTAGAAGTTAAGAAAGTTTTTGATACAGGGGTAGTTCCTAAGTTCCTTAATGAGACATTAATTACGCTTATGCCCAAATGTCAAAATCCAGTTTCATTAAGTAACTATAGGCCTATCAGTCTGTGTAATTCCGAATTCAATATTGTCTCAAAAATCATTGTGGCGCGCAGTCGTCCCTTTCTGAGCAATTTGATATCTCCTATGCAGACTACTTTTGTGCCTGGGCGTAGAGGAGCAGATAATGTTATCATTGCTCAGGAGCTTATTTACACACTGAATAGGAAAAAAGGGGCAACGGGATGGCAATTAAACTAGACCTGGAGAAAGCCTATGACAGACTTGAGTGGAGCTTTATTCACAAGGTGGTGGCACACGTGGGACACGAGGACGGCTTCGAGGTCCTGCCGACGCCCCGCGAGGAGCGTCGACTAGGAACGAATCAACTAGAGGGACGAGTGTCTTAGAGGCAGGTATGCAACACAGGGACCCGAATTACGTCCGAGCGACGCTCGGAACAACGCTGATTGGGAGCACGCCGAACAGTTCGATGCGCGAGCACGGAGCCTACCAAGCCATGCAACCCTGCCACCACTCACACGCTATCACGTACACTAGACCACAACACCACCAAACGTACCCCACAACGACACGCCGCAAGGCCTGCCGTGCATGAGGAAGTATCGAGTGGCGCCGAGTCCGCATCGCTGGGCGTGAAGGACAACACTACTAAGCCACGTGCCTGCAAGGATGGGTCGTCGCCACGCAGAGGCCCGATGGTCACCGTGGGACTTGCTTCACGCAGCAATGGGTGAAACGAACACCGTCCGCTTTGCGAGAGCGTGCCCAAGCTATACCAAGCTTGCATGGCTCACCAACCACACACAAGAACTACAAGGGACATCGAGGGACACTGCTGCCGTCGCCGTCGTCGCCGTCGCCGTCGTCGCCGCCGCCGCTGCTACCATGCAACCGCGTAGTAAGAAAGACACACAAGCCCAATAGTCGCATGGAACTTGCTTCGCGCAGCAATGGGTGAAACTAACACCGTCCGCATTGCGATAGCATGACCAAGCTAAACCAAGAATGCATGCATCCCCCCACCACATAGCTACTGAGACCATCGACCCCCCGCCACTGAGCACGGGTGGGTGTGGCCTCGAGGAAAAGTGGCACCGGATACTTCCAAAATGATAATTCCAAAACGATACATTGATATTGAATGATACTAAAATATATTGTTCATTTAATTATTCCGAAATGACCTCAACTAAGAAATTGACTAAATTGATCAAAACCACCAACTGTCAGACACAAATCAACTTCATCAAATAGGGAAGATCATAAAGTAATTTCTATTCACTATATAAAAAGAGGCCACGCTTTTACGGTGTCATTTTGGTTTATTGAGCCAATTTTTTTTTTTTTTTTTTAACACTAACTACAGTAGCAAGCGATACTGTAGCTACAGTAGGGGAAGATCATACGGCTCAGTGCTGTAATACAATACCATCCACTATTTATTAATTAATTCATGATATCTGTGAGACTGGCAGACTGTATTACTGTGAAGTATGAACCCACGCACCTCAAATCTTTACAAAATCCAAGTCTTCGTACTTATTAATAATTCTATTCCCATCATGCTATGAATGATGGGAATAGAAAAAACAATACCAAAAAAATTAAAAAAGAAAAAACAAAAAAGCGTGGATGTGGGTTGGGGCTGACTGGTGTTGGGAAGCAACCAAAAAAACAAAAAAAAGTACGGGGGTTTTATTCTCATGTATTTCAAAAAATTATAAATAATATTATTCAAACTATTCTATCAAACGATTTTAAGAATTCGTTTACTCACGTTTTTTTAGTAATATTATTTTAATAATGTTATTTGTATTTTTCAAAAATATGTGTGAATAAATTTGTGTGTAAAAATAAGTATAATTTTATTTAAAAACTAAAATTTTCTTCAAAATTACGTACCAAACAGCACCTAAGTGACAGATGGTTATTAATGAAAAAATAATAATTTTACTAATGAGTCTAAACACTTTCCATGAAGTACCGGTTAATGCCATCATCTTTCGGATTAGAGTCTATTTCCTTCTACTAAAGTTAATTATTAATGAGCGTGTACTTGCATTAGTCAATTTTGTCAATACACAATTAATGAACTTCTCCTTCGTATAAAAAAATTTAAAAAAAAAAACTTCTACTTTCTTCTACTCTACGCTCATATCTTTTCTCTTCACTTCCCCAGCTACAACAAACCGAAGTTGTGTTAGCCTTGGCCTTCTAGTTCAGTCATGTCACATTGCTTATTTTCATTTACATAAATGTTAGATGTGTAGGACACTACCACTTATGTACAATGAAAGGCTTTTAGAAGTGAAGTATAAGCATATATTAATAGGGTGTCCGATGGCGGTGTCAAATGGTTGAAAACTCAAAAGACTTTTTGGGCAATGACGCAACTAGTGAACAGAAACACGCTAAGATTAAGGTATGACTTTACCCCAAAATTCTTTAAAAAAAAGGTGAGAAAAAAATATATTCCCGCTGACCGAGCAAAATCAACAATTTCCTTTGATAATATTATTAATAAAAAAGTAATAATTTTACTAATGAGTTCGAGTTAAAACTAACTACAATATATTATTAATATTTGTTATAAAAATATTATAAATAAATTGTCTGCGTATCACTAGGTTGCTTTTCACTTTTTGAATGTGTTGTGTACTTACTATTGTAAGAATTTTGGGTATAAAGTAGAAAGTATATGGAGGGGCAAAGAGACCCTAAATAGAAAAGAGAGAGAGAGAGAGAAGTTAGAAGTCTATGGGTTTCCGAGAGCGCCGCTTTTCTTTTTCAAAAATTTTGGTTTAAGTAAATACACATTTAATAAGTAAAAAAAAAAAGTAATAGTCAAATAACCAAAAAAAAAAACCTTATATTTGGTTATTTAAATGATATATTATGTATTTGTATCAGTTTTAGTAATAGTTTATTATATGTTATATGTTTATCAATTTTTACAATATAATATAAAAAATGATTATTACAATAATTTTATCAATTTTTAAGTCCATCCATATTTGACAATAATTTTATAAAAAAAAATTGTTAACAAGTTATTACTTGTGCAAAAAGTGATATCTTTTTTTTTTCTTTTCTTTTTTATAGAATAAAAGGCAAAAATTGATGTCAATTGTGTGGTGGGATTGTTGTAAAAATATAGTACTTAATTTAAATTATTTAATGAGAATAACAAAAAGAAAAATCAAACAGTACCACGTATATGACTAGAAGGAAAATAGAGTAGCTTTGCTTTTGTTTTTGCTTTTAAAGACAACTTTAATATCTAGCCCACCACATACAGGACTCGGAGTACACTATAATCTCAAATATGTATAGTAAAGGGCTTGTTCTTAT
The DNA here is from genome assembly GCF_001633185.2 of Quercus lobata. Taxonomy (NCBI): domain Eukaryota; kingdom Viridiplantae; phylum Streptophyta; class Magnoliopsida; order Fagales; family Fagaceae; genus Quercus; species Quercus lobata. Next base: position 680,895 of record NW_022154705.1, read on the forward strand.
ACTTGTTTAAATATATATTTCCAGTTTTTAAACAATATTACACATATTTTCTTTTAAAATTTCACCCATACATATTTCTAAAAAAATTAAAAACTATAATTTAAATACACATACCAAACAGATCCAAAATTTCTTGGACAATGAAATATCATGAAAGACAGTGAAAAATCTCAGCCGCTGCACACAAATAATATTAAAAAGTTGAAAAATGTGACTCTTTTAAATGCCACTAATACGATCAGCAGAATTGTTTAAAATTAAAATATCAAAATGTCACATAATATCTTTTTTGATTTGGTCCAAGAGAATTGACAAGTCGCAAAAATAAAAGCATTGTTAAACACCACGTAACGTCATCCTACAAAGTGCACATATATTAACGACAAAAAATGTATAGTATTTTATGAGATATTTCAAAAATGGATTGGGATCTAGAATGCAATTACATCGTATAATTTACTTTTCTACTTTTACTTATTTCGTTTATATTGAATGATTGAGATTTAAAGTTACAAAAACTATAAATCTCAAACATCCATAATTAGATATTGCTTCATAATCTAATTATGGACTGAAACACACTAAGATAAAGGGTACGCCTCTTTCCCAAAAACTATCTCTCGAGACTGATTCCAAGTCACTGTCTGATTCATTTGACCAAGTGAAAGCAACAATCCCCTGCTTCCTACAGGAGAGAAGCTTTAAGTAAGTAGGGCTCGCAAGCAGATAACATATATACTAGTTTGCAAAAGAAACGGAAAAGTCTTTTGCAAGTAAAAAAAATGGGTCAAATTTTATACGAAAAATACCCCCGACTCCTACCAGCCGAGGTTCGATTGAAGTTAAATCGTAATAATGTCATAATTAATTTAATAATTAAATAATATAAAAAATATATAAAAATTAGCTATATAGACTAAAGATAAAAATAAAATTTTCTTAATTAATTACGGAAAGTAATATAAATATTATCCTGCTATTAGTTTAAATATTTTGACAAATCCGAATTTATAACAACATTTCAAAAAATTTAATTTACTAATATAATTGAATAAAATTTTACTTTAAATTTAAATATATGAAATGATATAGGAATACTTCAAGTCTCCAACTGTGAAGTATGTAATGGTCACTACAAAAATGCCTATTTAGAAAAGAAAAGGGAGTCCAAAAAAAAAAAAAAAAAAGAAAAGAAAAAAATATACTAATAAATATGGACTTGATAAGAGGGCAGAGATATTTATGTAATTTAAAGAAATCCCAGTTTCAAAAAAAAAAAATTAAAGAAGTCCAAAAAAATAAATCACTCCCAATGCATCAAACTTGAGACTTTAATGACATTTCATTAGAACATTTCAAAAGTGAGAGAAAGCAACCTTCTCTCTTTTTAGCATAGTTCGCCATCATCTACATCTTTTTACAAAAATTAATTAATGAACTTGTACTTGCATTTGTCAATATTGTCAATACTCCAGGAAAGAGCTACTTTCTTGACACAAAAATAGAGCTCAGAATTCAGCCAAAAAAAAAAAAAAAAAAGTTCAGCTCAGGATTTTCTTTTGAAACTTCTGTCCCTTCCTTCCCACTGCTCGAGAAAGATGAACAGATTTCTATCTAGAATATCTTTGCTAGATTAAGCTCTTTACCGATTTCATTTTTAGCCTCCTGACACACGTTGATGTGATAGAAATCAGAGGTGTACGGTAGAAGAGTTTAAATAATGTTATTCATGTATTTTTGATAGATGTGTAAATGAAAAAATATGTAAAAAAAATGTGTAAATATATTTAAAATACTAAAAAAGGTGTTTAAAATGTCCTACTAAACCAAGTGTCTAATTATTGAAAGTTTTTTGGTCGGTAACTTTTTTCAAAGGTGTAATAATCTAATAAGCCAAAATGAATTTAAGGACATTATACAGTGAAAATTTTGAGAACATGATCATAATATTCAAAATCCTATTAGCCAATTCAACTCAATTAGAAAGCTTATCTTTATTTTAATGGTTGAGTAACAAAATTCGTTATTATTAAGACTTTCTAAAAATATCAAATTTTCTCCACAGCAGTAATATAGAAGTATAAACAATGATAAAATAATTGATAAAGAAGAGAATAGCAAAATAGATATAGTCAAAATAAATTAAAACAGAATATGGAATATGAAAATTGAAACAAATAAAATCTTACTTGAAAATACTTCTGTCTTTGATTAAAACTGAAAACTTCTGTTTTTCTTACAAGCTTTGAAAATAAACACTGTCTGAAGAGTTACAAGATTATAAAGTAAAATCTGTAAAGGGTTACAAGATTGTCTGTCTGGAAAGGTAAGGTTACAAGATTATCTGTTTGAAAAGGTAAGGTTACAAGATTGCAAAAAGAAAGTAAAGCACAAAAGTCTACAAAAGTCTTTCGGAGAGGGAAAGGAAAAGCTCTAAAGTCTTTCTAAAGCTTGGACCTAAAAACTGGACCTTAAACTTGGACCTGTCTTCTGTCTTCGGAGTTTGTCCTTTTATAGATAAAGTGAACCATGGTAAGTCTTTAAAAGTAACTTGAGTTAAGTGAAGTGAACTCAAGTTAATCTGTCGATAGAATCTTGAACAATAAAAGTCTATCTTGAACAGTAATAGTCTATCTATCGATAGAATCTTGAACAGTAAAAGTCTATCTTTAACAGTAACTTTTCTATCTGTGAGAATCTGCGTACGAATAATATTCTTCTAAAATATCTTTCTAGATCTATCTACATTCTGTTATTTTATCTTTTGGTCTTTTGTCTTCTTTTTGTATCTATTTGTCTCTCGTCTTCTTTTTGTCTCCTTATCTGTTTCTTGTCTTCTTTTTGTCTCCTTCTGTCACATGAGTCCTGTAGTTTGGAGAGGAGGATAGAGGAGGATTCCATCTGTCTGTATGGATTCCATCTATCTGTATCTGTTGGAAACTAATTTGGCGCAAGGGGATAGTGACCTGGCGGCTGGCGCAATGTCTATCTTGTCTATTATTTTGTCTAACCACTTGAATACATTGTCATTTTTTACCTTGTATTCTGAAGGGATATTGTCTCTATTGAGATGCCTTCATGCTTTAACTGAAATCTGTATTAAAGATTTCTATTTTTAGCAGAATTTGGTCTGAGATATTAGCCTTAGAATGGCTATCTTGCTTGCCAGGCAATTGATCGTTAATTTTAAAATTAACTAATTAAAGGTTATTATGAAATGGTAAAATATATGATGAGAAACGACAAGAATAAATTAAAAGTCATGAACCTATAGTACAAGACAAAGATCCTGGCAAAGGGATAGGAGAAATGATGGAAAGATACGTAGGAACAAAAGAAAGACTAGAATAGTCAACAAAAGTAGGAAATCTTTTATATATATATATATATATATATATACATACTTAAGTATATATATACTTAAGTACTACTGCTACGGGGTAGAATAGTATTATCTACCATTGTAGGAATCTTGTCATCATCTATCACTAAGTCTGTCATTGTAGGAATCTCATCATTACTTTTATCCTTTGAGATGGAAATTTCTTTCAATAAGTGTATATCCTTGGGGAATGGGGGTAGGAGGAACTTAAAGAAAACTTCTGTCTTTAAAATATTAGTACATATTCCATTATCTGTCGTGAAGAAAGGGTAGATTAAAGCCAAAAAAGGATTTCCTAATATAACTTTAGAGGACAACTTATCTGTTAAGAAGAATGGTGTTCTAAACTTGATTCCATTATTATATATGTATGCCTTAGTTAGTTTATTACTTATTTTAAGTCATTCACCATTAGCCTGAGTTAATCTGTCTGTTGTGGATTCATGATACTTACAGGGTATTAATCCTTCTTGTATGCAATTCATATCAACACTTGAATCAACAAGGGTAATAACTGTTAATGAAAATTCTTTATGAACTACCAAAGTTATCTCTGTGTACCACTTTTGAAATATCATTCTGTCAATTATATTTAAAAATTCATCTTTATCATCTTCTTTATGAGAACTTTCACCAATATAATTATGTCTGTTAAGAAGAGAGGAGTTTGTCAGAGGTTCATTACAATATTTAATTCTATCTTTAATGCTAATTACCTGCGCAGTTATCTGTTCAACCATGCCTTTTAATATGAAATTTTCTGATTTTAATTTTTTTAGTTCATTTTTTAGTTTATTAATATCTGTCTGTAGGCCTGTCACAGTTATAGGTTTATTAGGTTTAAATCTATCAGTAATTTCAGTAAAATTATAAGTTGACTTATAATCTTTTAGATCTATTTCAAATCTATCAGTTTCAGTTAAAGATTCTTTTAATTTAGATAAATAATCTTTTTTAGATTGTAGGTCTGGAAGTTTATTTATCAAATCCATTATTATGTCTTCTTGTTTTGTTAAGACACATATTTTTAATTTTCTTTTACAATAACAGTTATCAGGATTATTACAGTTACATAATTGAACATTTCCATCATGTGAAGAAACATCTGTAGAGGAGGATGAAGTACTGTTACTATTATCTATCTGGTGAATTTCATTATTTGTTTCATCACTATCTGTCAGTTCTATTATACTCATTAATTTATCTTTTAATTTTCCTGATATATCAAGTTTATTTATCTGTCTTTGAAGGTTACAGTATCTGCTAGTGTGTCCCTTTTTCCCACATTTGAAGCAAGTAATGTCACTTTCCCTACGTCTATCATGTTTCTTTCTTTTGGATTCTTCTTTCTTGTCTTTAGACTTACTTTTATAATATCTTCTATTATTGTTCTTATATCTATCACTTCTGTCATCTTTCTTTTCTTTTCTTCTTTTCCTAGAGGGAGCAATTAATGGATCAAAACCATATTGCTCGCAAAAAGTTCCTAGCTCTTTTTTAGCAAATCTTTTTTCTTTTTCTATCTGGTTTTTTAGCCTTAAGTCATTACATAGCCATAAACCTGTTTTATTAATTGAAGATATTATGTCTCCATATGTTAGGTTAGGATAGTCTATAGTTCCGTCATTATTAACTATGTCAAGTCTAACTTTTTGAGCAAAGAAATAGGGTAAACCAGCAATGAATTTTTCTTTCCAGTAGGACTGTTGACAATCATTCCTACTTTAAACTTTTGAAGTAAAAAGATCTTTATACCATCTAAAATCTGAAAGTTGTGGGCATCTTAAATTAATTAAAACATCTGAAGCTCTTTCTTTATATTGATTAGGATCACCAACAAAATGTTTAGTTATAGTAAAAATTAAAGTATTAACTGCATCTTGTGAAGGTTGTCTATCTGTCATTATAACACTTCCATCTGTTTCTCTATTAACAGCTGTCAATATTCCATTTCTGTCATCATTATTTAAATAATGATCCCACCAGCCTTTCAACTGGCCAGTAAAACCAGTGACAATTAAATGGGCTATCTGATGATCCTGTTTTCCATGATTTTTATAAACATTAGTGAGCAAAGTCATTTCATGTAAAAGGTTTATTATTTCATATTCTGACATTCCATCAATATTCCATTCATAAATTAAATCTGGCAAATAAGATGAATTAACATAAGTATGTCTTTTTTCAAATTGTAAATCAGGGGGAGTAGGTTTAGGATACCAATTCTTTTTGGGGTATAAATCTTCAATTCTTCCTTTTTTACGATCTTGCGATGAAGATGCTAAAGTTAATTTATTAATCTGTAATTTATCTGTGAATTGTGATTCCAAATTATTTATGTCTGTCAAATCTGTCAATTGATTGTCTTCTGATTCTTCATCCTCTAAAGAGTCAGTTTTTCCTATTGTATTTAATGTTATAATATTCTTATTTTTTAATGGCTCCATACCCTTTAATGATTCTAATTTCATTAAGTCTAATTTTTTATTTATTTCATTAAGTAAATTATCAGTTTTCTCTGTCATGGGTTTCTTTAAAGGTGCTCTAAGGTGAGGAGGTATCTCATGAGGGATAAATAAAGGGGTACTAGACGTGTTTTCTTTTTTTATGGAAGTAGAAGGGGGTATTATTCTGTCTTCTATATCTTGTAGCTTTTGACCAATAGTTTTTAGATAAGTATTGGTGTAATTGTTTTGTTGAATTATACTGTCTAGATTCTTATTATCATCACTTAGATTGGGTCTTTTGATAATACTTGGACTCCACTATTTTGACTCAATATAATTGATTCAAATGGTGGATAAGTCTGATACACTTTCTCATGATTTTCTGTCTTTGTCCATGATAATACTTTCTCTATTACACTTATCTTTTTGTTATGATAGTCCAAAAAGTCAAAGAAACTAAAGTGTGTCTGTAAATCTGTCATCATTTCAAAATACTTAGTTCTTAAATTGTTTCTTTCATGTTCATTATATTCTTCAAAAAATTGGTTCTTTTTGTCATTATTTTCAGGTTTTAAGTAATCATATTTTAGTAGTTCTTTATCTAAAAAAAATTCTTTAGATTAAACATTAATTTGCCTATCATCTGTAAATCCTAATATATCTGTGTGGGTAGGAGAATCAGGTTGGGGTTGAGGCTGATAAAGAGGTTGGTGAACATTAGGGGTAGGTTGTGTGGTATCTGTCGAATAATAAGCTGGCTCTGTCTGAATAGGGGTTTTCTTAGTATTTATAGGGGGAAGGTGTATAACTGGAGGAAGATTCTGGGGAGGTAAAGGTCTGGAATCAGAGAAAGGTGTCCTAGAGGAAAAGGAGCTTCTAGGGGTAAACATCATAGGGGTCTTTCTGCCTGTCAATGGTATCAGAGCCATGGATTGTAGGTGTATGAGTTTTATTTCTTTGCAATTAAGAAGTTACTAGGAACTTATATTACTACATAGCCACTACTTGCTCCTTGTTAGCGTTGGTTAGCCTAGAGACTCATTGGCAAACCATAGTTTCGTGTTGGTCTACCCTTTTGTTGTAGCCGACGGACAGGTGTGTGTTTGGGTGGTCCCGCAATGGAGTTTCCCGAGGAGGTGGTCCCGATAGCAAGGATACCAGTGGTTAGTAATAGTTCCGCCAGTAATTATTTATTGCTTAGAAAGAGAATAAATACATTTATCAGTTCATCATCTGTTTGCTTGTTCACACTTAGGTTAGGCACACACTAATTTGAAACATGGACTATGATGATATAGATTATGATGAAGATTATAGCATGAAAGATATAGATGATAATTGGTTAAATAGTGATATGGATTATGAAACAGATTCAGATTCTGACAGTGAAATAAATAATTATAACAATAATAATACAAATAATTGGAGTAATTTAACAGGAGATAAAATCAACCGACAGACTAACAAACACAATGATAGTTTTTTAGATAGAATTAATAGAAAATTGGAATCCTTGGAAAATATTGACAGATCTGCTATATATACTAAAGTTGAAAAGAAAAATGATAGTTTTTTGGACCTCTATGAAAGAATGAAAGCTTTAAATTCACCTTTTAAAAAAGAAATAGAATTTAGACCCCATCAAAGATCATCTTTTACAGAAACTGTGACAGATAATTGGTATATAAATAGTAATTCAAAAGAAGTTGTAGATAAGAATTTACAGACATTAAAAGCAACTAACGGATTAGTTGACGAAGAAACTGGCCCAATTAAAGAAAGAGTAACACGTGTAGAAGATAAAATAAAAGATCTCACAAAAGAAAGAAGTACTATAGAAAATGACAGACTAAAAGAAATGGTGGAAAAGCTAGAGACAGAAAGACAAAAGAACCTAATAGAGACAAGCAAGAAAGAATCTCTACATGAGAAGTTAATAGATAATGAGAAAGAAATAATAAAAAAAGGAATGGTAAAAGAGATGAAAGAAATGTTTGACAGAATAGTGAAGATGTAGGGAAAGTGATAGACATGGTAAAACAAAGAAACATGACAAAGAAAGAGAAAAGATGATAGTCTTAGAAATAATGATGATAGCTTGAAAGAATTGTATGAAAGACAAAATGATGAAATAATACGTAGGAAGTTAGAAACAAAAGAGATAGAAAGAGATAGTGTAGTAAAAGAAGTCAACAATGGTAGGAAAAATAATTATGGTAATTTAAAAGAAAAGGCAAATAGTGATAGAGTAGTAAAAGCAAAAGAGGAAATAGTGAAAGTAGTCAATAGAAAAGACAAGAAGTGTAATAGTTTAAGGGAAAGAATTGATGAAAGACTAGAATTAATTGAAAGATCTATAATAGACACCCAAAATGATAGTCTGGCAAAATTAACTAAAAAAATGAAAATTCTAAATTCACCTTTAGAAACAGACAGAAAAAGAGACATAACAGTTTTAAATACTACTAAGTTATCAGATAATGAGAAAACTGACAAACATGTTAATAATACTATTTGTCATAAATGCAAAGAACATGGACATACTAAAAAACAATGTGACAGACATAATAGAATTGTTAAAGAAATTAGTAAATTAGAATTTGAGAAAGATATTATAAAAGAATTAATGGAAATATTCAATGTTAGTCAAAAAGAGATAGATCAAGTAAAGAAAGAGTTAAAATCAACCAATCCACTTAAGATTAATAAAAGAAAAAGAAAACAAAAGGACATAATAATAAAACTGATAGAAAATCTACCAAATCACCATAAAGACAAGAAAGAATATTTATTAAAATTGAAAGACTCTATAGAAATACCTATTGCTTGTATTAGGTGTAGGAAATATGGACACCATATTACAGATTGCAGAAAGGAAGAAAAAGCCAAGAAAGAAAAAGACAAGAAAGTAAAGATAAAAATGAAAATAAAACAAGATGGTGTAGAGATAAAACTAGTAGCTCTACAAGACTTAATGACAGAAGCAAAAAAGGAAATTAAAGAAATTAAAGAAGAAAATTCGACGGACATAAATGAACATAATATTGTAGAAATAATAAAAGAATTTTCTAATCCCATGATAGACCCCCTTAATCCTCCTACAGATAAAGAACTTACAGATATTAATGTTTCAAACAACAGTAACAAATTTGATAGAAAAAATTTCTTAAGTTTAATTGACAAAGTAATTTTCAAAAGATGGCATACAGAAATTACTAAAGAGTTTTCTTTGACAGAAATTGCTTTGACAGATTCAAGTGCTGATATGAATTATATACAAGAAAGATTAATACCCCTAAAGTATTATGAAAAATCATCTGAAAGATTAATTCAGGCCAATGGAGAAAAACTAATAATTAATTATAAAATACCTATTATTCATATATGCCAAGATGGAATATATTCTGAGACAACCTTTGTTTTAATTAAAGACCTTCTTTCTAAAATTATTTTAGGAATTCCTTTTATGGCTTTAATTTATCCCTTTTTAGTGACAGATGAAGGAATTAAAACTAATGTATGGGGAAAAGATATATTCTTTAAACTCATTGTACCACCTATCTTGAAAGAAATACACTCTTCCAAAAAGGTTACTATTTTAACAGATATCAATGATAGAGGAATCTATAGAACTGAAAGAAGTTTGTCATCTTTAAAGACAGAAATGCTACTTGTTAATCAATTGACAGAAAATGACAAAAAGAAAGATAAACAAGAAAAAGAGACAGAGATATGTTCCTATTCTCCTTTCTTACATAAAGTCCAATCTACAGAAGAACTCATAAAAGACAAAAATATGAATACAATCTTTTGTAATCAATATGCATGGACTAATAGTACATGGACTGACAGATGGCAACTTGAGACTATTGCCCCTACACCAAATATAGATGGAACAATTATTATTCCTTTTAATAATAATGACAGACATACTGATAGACTGATAGAAGTACTAAATGACAAATGTACACCCTTTATAGCATTCTTAAATATTCATAGAACAGATACTTTAATAAAAGAATCTTTGACAGACTCTCCTTTATTGATCATTAAAGAAAATATAAATTATGGTAATTTCTTGAATAATGACAAATTTAATTTCCCAACAGATAGAATTATTTATAATCCCGTGATAGATTGTCCTATTAATGAAAGACTTTATGAAGAAATATATAGTAGTACATGCATGGATAGAATTATACTAGCTTTTAGAAATATTCTAAATCTCACTTACCTTGACAGATCCCATCATGACTACTTTAATACTGTTGCTACTCAGCAAGGGCACAAAAGTGTACAAAGAAAAGTTTGTTTTATAAATGTTGTTTGTTTTGTAAATGCTTTTATTACTTTTCTTATAAAATATTTCAAAAGAATTTCACAGAAAGACATTGCCGAAAGAATTTCAAAAGAAGTTTTGCAAAATATTTGCTCCAAACATAACCCTCTTCCCAAAACCCAATTGCAGACTACTATGAATAAAAGATTCTCTTAGAAAGACAAGGACAAGGCACCAGCAGTGCAACCCAGAGGTTTCCGATAGCCCTCGGGAAAAATTTCGGATATGCATGAAGGCGTCTCGATAGAGACAATATCCCTTCAGGATACGTTGCTAGCAGAGGCAATGTATTCATGTGGTAATAAAAGTGTAATCTTGCAAAAAGTGCTCGACAGTGATCTTATGTTTCAAGACGGAGAATTTACAGACCTTCCTCTTCATATTAAACTACTTCTTGATAATTTACAGGCAGCCTTCACCCTCAAACAGAAACCCTTATTCCAAATGACCCTTCAGGCTTTGGAATTACATCTTGTTAGCACCGGGGCATTTATTGAAGCACTCGGTTGTCAACTCCCTGGCAAGGAGGATGGAGATTCAAGCTTCACAAAGACAGAACTACAGTCTCTAAAAAGCTATCTTATGGGAACAAGCTTTTCAAAGCTCCACCCTAAGATTCAGCAAAAAACGAGACTTGCTATTAGAACCTTACCCCCTGAAATCCAACAGAATATATTAACTCATAAAGCTATAACAAGTTCTTATGATAGATGGATGTATCTTTTTAAACTAATAGTCTCTACAGCATTTATCAGAACAGAAGACATGACAGGTGAAATATGGTTATCTCACAAAGCTAAATGGTATGAGAGCTTTGGAAATTTAGACAGAGTTTATGAAAGAACAGGAGATAGATTTAATCCCTACCCGAGATTACTTATCAACACAGAGACAGAAGATCCAGTAATCTGTGATCCCTTATGGTTATCTGAAATGCTAGAAACAGGGTTTATTAGCAAATTAACCATTACTTCTGCAAATCAGATCAGTTTATTTCCTAATGTCATCCAAGAAGCAACCGCACAGATTGGAGGACTTAATTATATGAAGATAGAAATCTGGAGTACTCTTCCAGTTTGGGACACTAGCTATTATATGGAAGCTCAACCAGCACACATTTTAGTCCTTATCCATGATTGGAGTAGTATCCCTGAATATAACTGGTATACATGAGATACTTATTTATCACTTGATGATCCAGGTGCTCTGGCTCAAGAATGGTCTAATTTCATGAGTAATAAGATTTATGAAGTACAGAAAGAATTAGACAGAGTTTTCCATTTATATGGCTACACCGACAGGATAGTTGTGTATGGCCTAAGACCTTCAGCAGGAAGGCTCATTGGGAAAAGAAGGATTGTTAAAGACCCCAGATTGATGACAGCCAAGGATCATGTTCCTGTTTTCCTTCCTATTTCATACTGTGCCCTATGTAATGATTATGGAGTGCTCCATGATCATGAACAGTATGAGGACAACTCTGATCTACTAGATTATGATAATTACGTGGATATAGACTAATAGATAGATAGACAGAAGGCACAAACAGACAGAACACTCTTCCGAATAGACAATGACGACAGATCACTATTCACCGACGATAGATCACTATTCATTGGAGAAGATCACTATTCACTGACATGCATGAATAGCTTCCAAACAGATCCATTATATTCCAAACAAATACAGACAGAACCAGAAAGATATTTTGAAAGATATTTTGACAGAATATTATTCACATGCAGATAGACTATTACTGTTCAAGATTGACTTTTACTGTTCAAGATTCTACCGACAGATTAACTTGAGTTCAATTTACTTAACTTAGGTTACTTTTGAAGACTTACCACGGTTCACTTTATCTATAAATAGACAGACTCCGAAGACAGAAGACAGGTCCAAAACAAAGGTCCAAAAAATAGTTTCAAATTTTAGGTCCAATTCTAAGGTCCAAAATTTCCATTTCAATTCCAAGGTCCAATGGATCCAAGATAGCTCTCTCCTTCAGAAAGACTTTAGCTTTCCCTTTCCCTCTCTGAAAGACTTTTGTACTTTATTTTCTTTTTGTAAACTTGTAACCTTACCTTCAGACAGATAATCTTGTAACCCTTCCCTTCTAGACAGATAATCTTGTAACCCTTTACAGATTTTTACTTTGTAATCTTGTAACTCTTCAGACAGTGTTTATTTTCAAAGCTTGTAAGAAAGACAGAAGTTTTCAGTTTTAATCAAGGACAGAAGTATTTTCAAGTAAGATTTTATTTGTTTCAGTTTTCATATTTCATACTCTGTTTTAATTTATTTTAACTATATCTATTTTGCTATTCTCTTCTTTATCAACTATTTTATCATTGTTTATGCTTCTATATTACTGTTGTGCTCTCTCCTGGGTAGTCAATGGTATCAGAGCCATGGATGGTAGGTGTATGAGTTTTATTTCTTTGCAATTAAGAAGTTACTAGGAACTTATATTACTACATAGCCACTACTTGCTCCTTGTTAGCGTTGGTCAGCCTAGAGACTCATTGGCAAACCATAGTTTCGCGTTGGTCAGCCCCTTTGTTGTAGCCGACGGACAGGCGTTGTTTGGGTGGTCCCGCAATGGAGTTTCCCGAGGAGGTGGTCCCGATAGCAAGGATACCAGTGGTTAGTAATAGTTCCGCTAGTAATTATTAATTGCTTAGAGATAAAATGAATATGTTTAGTCGCTCATTATCTGTTGCTAAGACACACTTAGGCTAGGCACACACTAATTGAAACATGGACTACGATGATATAGTTTATGATGAAGGTTATAGCATGAAAGATATAGATTATAATTGGTCAAATAGTGATATGGATTATGAAACTGATTTTGATTCTAACAGTGAAATTGATGATTATAATTATAATGGTAACACAAAAAATTGGAATACTTTAACAAAAGATAAAACCAACCAACAGATGGAGTTTCCCGAGGAGGTGGTCCCGATAGCAAGGATACCAGTGGTTAGTAATAGTTCCGCTAGTAATTATTAATTGCTTAGAGATAAAATGAATATGTTTAGTCGCTCATTATCTGTTGCTAAGACACACTTAGGCTAGGCACACACTAATTGAAACATGGACTACGATGATATAGTTTATGATGAAGGTTATAGCATGAAAGATATAGATTATAATTGGTCAAATAGTGATATGGATTATGAAACTGATTTTGATTCTAACAGTGAAATTGATGATTATAATTATAATGGTAACACAAAAAATTGGAATACTTTAACAAAAGATAAAACCAACCAACAGACTTATAGACACAATGATAGTTTTTTAGACAGAATTAATAGAAAATTAGAATCTTTAGAAAATATTGACAGATCCACTATATATACTAAGATTGAAAAGAAAAATGATAGTGTTTTGGACCTCTATGAAAGAATGAAAGCTTTAAATTCACCTTTTAAAAAAGAAATAGAATTTGGACCCCATCAAAGATCATCTTTTATAGAAACTATGACAGATAATTGGTATATAAATAGTAATTCAAAAGAAGTTGTAGATAAGAATTTACAGACATTAAAAGCAATTGACAGATTAGTTGATGAAGAAACTGGCCCTATTAAAGAAAGAGTAACACGTATAAAAGATAGAAGTACTATATAAAGTGTCAAAGATATAATAAACGAAGACAAAGAAAGAGGTAAGATAAGGAAAGGCATAGTAAAGGAAATGATAGAAAACATAGGAAGACAAAAGATAAAGATAGACAATGAAGAAAGGGTAAAAGACAATAACACCCTTAAAGAATCTCTAAGTCAGAAGTTAAAGGAAGAAAGGACTAATATTATAGTACAAGACAAAACAAAGGAAATGTTTGAAAGACATAATAGTGAAAATGTAGGAAAAATGATAATAAAGGACATGCAAAAAGCAAAAACAAATGGTAGTAAAGAATCTCTACGTAGGAAGATAGAAATAGAAGAAAAGATTAGACATGAAAGAGAAAAAGTCAAAGTCAACAAAGGTAGGAAAAACATTAATTTAAAAGAAAATAATGATAGTGTAGTAAAAGTGGAAGTAAAAGACAAAAAGTGTAATAGTTTAAAAGAAATGGTAGATGAAAGACTAAAATTAATTGAAAGATCTATAATAGACACCCAAAATGATAGTTTGACAGAATTAACTAAAAAAATGAAAATTTTAAATACACCTTTACAGACAGTTAGAAATAGAGATATAACAGTTTTAAATTCTACTGAGTTATCAGATAATGAGAAAACTGACAGATATGTTAGTAATACTATTTATCATAAATGTAAAAAATATGGACACCATGTTATGGATTATAGAAAGGAAGAAAAAGACAGGAAAGAAAAGGTAAAAATGAAAACAAAACAAGATGGTGCAAAAATAAAACCAGTAAATCTACAAGACTTAATGACAGAAGCAAAAATGGTAAAAAAGGAAATTAAAGAAATTAAGGAAGAAAACTCCACAGACATAAATGAGCAAAATATTGCAGAATTAATAAACTTAAAAGAATTTTCTAATCCCACAAACAGAAAATTTGATGATGATGATGGCAATAGACAGAATCTCTTAAGTTTAATTGATAGAGTGATTTTCCAAAAATGGCATACAGAAATTACTTTGGTAATTAATAAAGAGTTTTCTTTGACAGAAATTGCTTTGATAGATTCAGGTGCTGACATGAACTGTATACAAGAAGGATTAATACCTTTAAAGTATTATGAAAAATCATCTGAAAAACTAGCTCAAGCTAATGGAGAAAAATTAATAATTAATTATAAAATACCTAGTGTTCACATATTTAATGATGGAGTTTGCTTTGAAATAGTTTTTGTTTTAATTAAAGACCTTTCTTCTAAAATCATTCTAGGAAACCCCTTTATGACTTTACTTTACCCCTTTTTAACGACAGAAGAAGGTATTAAAACTAATGTGCTAGGGAAAGATATACTTTTTAAATTTATTTTACCACCAATTCCAAAAGATATTTATTCACTTAATACCATAGTAAAAGAAATTGATAAAGAAAGAATTGACAGAAAGAATAGACATTTGGAATCTTTAAAGACAGAAATAAAATATAAAAGAATAACTGATCAATTAACCGACCCCATATTAAATAATAAAATAAAGTTATTTAGACAACAGATTGAGACAGAGATCTTTTCCAGTCTACCTACTGCTTTTTGGCACAGGCATCAACATATAGTACGATTACCTTATGAAAAAGATTTTAATGAAAGACAGATACCTACTAACGCTAGGCCAATACAAATGAATAATAATTATTAGAACATTGTAAGAAAGAAATTGAAGATCTTTTAACTAAAGGATTAATTAGAAAGAGCAAGTCTCCTTGGAGTTGTGCTGCTTTTTATGTTAATAATTAGGCAGAATTGGAGCGAGGAGTTCCAAGATTAGTTATAAACTATAAACCTTTAAATAAAGCATTGCAGTGGATAAGATATCCTATTCCCAATAAGAAAGATCTTCTTGACAGACTTCATGAAGCAACCATATTTTCTAAATTTGACATGAAAAGTGGATTTTGGCAGATATAGATAGATGAGACAGATATATACAAAACTACTTTTACAGTTCCTTTTGGTCATTATGAATGGAATATTATGCCTTTTGGTTTGAAGAATGCACCCAGTGAATTTCAAAATATAATGAATGACATATTTACACCTTTCATAGATTTTTCCATTGTTTACATAGATGATGTCCTAATCTTTTCTAAAACAATAGATGACCATTGGAAACATTTGAATATATTTGTTAGAGTAATTAAACAAAATGGTTTAGTTGTTTCAGCCTCTAAAATAAGTCTATTTCAAGATAAAATTCGATTTTTAGGCCATAATATTTATAAGGGAACTTTAAGCCCTATTGACAGAGCTATTCAATTTGCAGATAAATTCCCAGATGAGATAAAAGATAAAAATCAATTATAGAGATTTCTTGGCAGTTTAAATTATGTTTCAGATTATTTTCAAGGATTAAGAAAAATATGTAGACCCTTGTATAAAAGATTAGAAAAGAATCCTCCACCTTGGACAAATAGACATACTATGATAGTTAGACAAATTAAAAAATATGTTAAGCAACTTCCTTGTATTGTTATTCCCTCCCCTAATACTTTTAAAATTGTTGAGACAGATGCTTTTGACATAGGTTATGGTGGAATCCTAAAACAGGTAGCAAAAAATGATGCTAAAGAACAAATTGTTAGATTTCATTCTGGCTCTTGGTCAGCTACCCAGCAGAATTACAGCACTATTAAGAAAGAAATTTTATCTATCATACTATGTATTTCAAAATTCCAAAATGATATTTTTAATCAAAAGTTTTTAATCAGAGTTGATTGTAAAAGTGCTAAAGAAGTTTTACAAAAAGATGTTCAAAATCTTGTTTCCAAACAGAGTTTTGCTCGATGACAGGCTATTTTAAGTGTTTTTGACTTTGACATTGAATATATTAAAGGGGAAACTAATTCAATTCCTGATTTTCTAACCCGTGAATTTCTACAGGGAAGATGAGTTCCCCTGCAGATTAGAGCAAATCCCCAAAACCCAGAACCAGACAGTCTTATGTTGCTCCCCCGATTCCTCCTCCCCTTAGCAGATTCCTCCCTTGCCCCTCTTTCACTTCACCCACTTTCTCTTCAAATAAATCTCTAGACAGATCCCCATTAACCTGTAGTGCAAACCCTTTCCAACCACTCTCCCCCAGCCCCAATCCAACATCCAAATAGACTTATGCCCTACCCTCAACCTCCTCAACCCCTCCTTTAAAGAAACCATTTAATGTAGTTGCATCTTCTTTTCCTCCTTTGGCCTTTCCTTCCAACCAACCAAAATATAGATCCTCTGCCTCTCCAGAAACCCAAACCCAAATCCTAAAAGAAGATCACAGCATTGAAATCCCAAAAGACTCTTGGAATTTTATTTTGTGGATTGAACCAGAATACCAGCACATAAAAGACACCCTCTCAAGGTAAGTGATATTCAGAATGTTTCTTAAATCTAGTATGATTCTATCAATACATGTACTACTATATTTCTCATCTTGGGAGAATATGTGAAATAAAATTTCTTCGTAAAGTCTTTCATTAATAAGACAATCTATTAAGGGATTATAATTAATTCTGTCTATTAGGAAATTAAATCTGTCATTACTCAAGAAATTACCACAATTAATATGTTCTCTGATACCATTGACTACCTATGAGAGAGCACAGCAGTAATATAGAAGCATAAACAATGATAAAATAGTTGATAAAGAAGAGAATAGCAAAATAGATATAGTCAAAATAAAACCTTTGAATAAAACCTTACTTGAAAATACTTCTGTCTTTCTTACAAGCTTTGAAAATAAACACTATCTGAAGAGTTACAAGATTACAAAGTAAAATCTGTAAAGGGTTACAAGATTGTCTATTTGGAAAGGTAAGGTTACAAGATTATCTGTCTGAAAAGGTAAGGTTACAAGATTGCAAAAAAAAAAGTAAAGTACAAAAGTCTACAAAAGTCTTTCGGAGAGGGAAAGGAAAAGCTATAAAGTCTTTCTAAAGCTTGGACCTAAAAACTGGACCTTAGAACTGGACCTGTCTTCTGTCTTCGGAGTCTGTCCTTTTATAGATGAAGTGAACCATGGTAAGTCTTCAAAAGTAACCTAAGTTAAGTAAAGTGGACTCAAGTTAATCTGTCGGTAGAATCTTGAACAGTAAAAGTCTATCTTGAACAATAATAGTCTATCTGCATGTGAATAATATTCTGTCAAAATATCTTTTAAAATATCTTTCTGGTTCTGTCTGTATTTGTCTGGACTATAATGGATCTGTCTGGAAGCTATTCATGCATGTAGATGAATAGTGATCTATCTCCAATGAATAGTGATCTATCGTCGGTGAATAGTGATCTGTTGCCATTGTCTGTCGGAAGAGTATTCTGTCTGTCTGTGCCTTTTGTCTATCTGTCTATCAATCTGTATCCACGTAGTTATCATAATCTAGCGGATCAATGTTATCCTCATACTGCTCATGCTCGTGGAGCACTCCATAATCATTACATAGGGCACAGTATGAAATAGGAAGGAAAACAGGAACATGATCCTTGGCTGTCATTAATCTGGGGTCTTTAACAATCCTTCTTTTCCCAATGAGCCTTCCTGCTGAAGATCTTGGGCCATACACAGCTATCCTGTCGGTGTAGCCATATAAATGGAAACCTCTGTCTAATTCTTTCTGTACTTCATAAATCTTATTACTCATGAAATTAGACTATTCTTGAGCCAGAGCACCTGGATCATCAAGTGATAAATAAGTATCTCCTATATACCAGTTATATTCAAGGATACTACTCCAATCATGGATAAGGACTCAAATGTGTGCTGGCTGAGCTTCCATATAATAGTTAGTGTCCCAAACTGGAAGAGTACTCCAGATTTCTATCTTCATATAATTAAGTCCTCCAATCTGTGCGGCTGCTTCTTGGATGACATTAGAAAATAAACTGATCTGATTTGCAGAAGTAATGGTTAATTTGCTAATAAACCCTACTTCTAGCATTTCAGATAACCATAAGGGATCACAGATTACTGGATCTTCTGTCTCTGTGTTGATAAGTAATCCGGGGTAGGGATTAAATCTATCTCCTGTTCTTTCATAAACTTTGTCTGAATTTCCAAAGCTCTCATACCATTTAGCTTTGTGAGATAACCATATTTCACCTGTCATGTCTTCTATTCTGATAAATGCTGTAAAGACTATTAGTTTAAAAAGATACATCCATCTATCATAAGAACTTGTTATAGCTTTATGAGTTAATATATTCTGTTGGATTTCAGGGGGTAAGGTTCTAATAGCAAGTCTTGTTTTTTGCTGAATCTTAGGGTGGAGCTTTGAAAAGCTTGTTCCCATACGATAGCTTTTTAGAGACTGTAGTTCTGTCTTTGTGGAGCTTGAATCTCCATCCTCCTTGCCAGGGAGTTGACAACCGAGTGCTTCGATAAATGCCCCGGTGCTAACAAGATGTAATTCCAAAGCCTGAAGGGTCATTTGGAATAAGGGTTTCTATCTAAGGGTGAATGCTGCCTGTAAATTATTAAGAAGTAGTTCAATATGAAGAGGAAGGTCTATAAATTCTCCATCTTGAAACATAAGATCACTGTCAAGCACTTTTTGCAAAATTACACTTTTATCACCACATGAATACATTGCCTCTACTGGCAACGTATCCTGAAGGGATATTGTCCCTATCGAGACGCCTTCATGCATATCTGAAATTTTTACTGAAGGTTTTTGGATACCTTTAGGTTGCACCGCTAGTGCCTTGCCCTTGTCTTTCTGAGAGAATCTTTTATTCATAGTAGTCTGCAATTGGGTTTTGGGAAAAGGATTATGTTTGGAACAAATATTTTCTATCAAAACTTCTTTTGAAATTCTTTTGCCAATGTCTTTCTGTTAAATTCTTTTGAAATCTTTTATAAGAAAAACAAGAAAAGCATTTATAAAACAAACAACATTTATAAAACAAACTTTTCTTTGTACACTTTTGTGCTCTTGCTGAGTAGCAACAGTATTAGAGTAGTTATGATGGGATTGTCAAAGTAAGTGAGATTCAGAATATTTCTAAAATCTAGCATGATTCTATTCATATATGTACTACTATATATCTCATCTTGTGAGAATATGTGAAATAAAGTTTCTTCGTAAATTCTTTCATTAATAGGAAAATCTATCAAGGGATTATAGTTAATTCTATCTGTCAGGAAATTAAATCTGTCACTATTCAAGAAATTACCACAATTAATGTTTTCTTTAATGATTAATAAAGGAGAATCTATCAAAGCTTCTTTTATTAAATTATCTGTTATATGAATATTTAAAGATGCTATAAAGGGTGTAAATATGTCATTTATTATAATTTTGTTTGGTACTTCTGTCATACTGTCGGTCCATATACTATTAGTCCATGCATATTGATTACAAAAGATTATATTCATATTTCCATCTTTTATGCCTTTTCTACTGAGTTCTTCTGTAGATTGGACTTTATGCAAAGAAGAATAAAAACATATCTCTGTCTCTTTGTCTTGTCTAACTTTCTTTTTGTCATTTTCTGTCAATTGATTAACAAGTAATATTTCTGTCTTCAAAGATGACAAACTTCTTTCAGTTCTATAGATTCCTCTTTCGTTGATATCTGTTAAAATAGTAACCTTTTTGGAAGAGTGTTTTTCTTTCAATACATTAGTTTTAATTTCTTTATTTGTCACTAGAGAGGGATAAATTAAAGCCATAAAAGGAATTTCTAAAATAATTTTAAAAGGAAGGTCTTTAATTAAAACAAAAGCTATCTCAAAATATATTCCATCATGGCATATATGAACAATAGGTATTTTATAATTAATTATTAGTTTTTCTCTATTGGCCTGGATTGATCTTTCAGATGATTTATCACAATACTTTAAGGGTATTAATCTTTCTTGTATACAATTCTTATCTGAAGCAATATCTGTCAAAGAAAACTCTTTATTAATTACTAAAGTAATTTCTGCATGCCATTTTTGGAAAATTACTTTGTCAATTAAACTTAAGAAATTCTGTCTATTGCCATCATCATCATCATCAAATTTTCTGTCTGTGGGATTAGAAAAATCTTTTAAGTTTATTATTTCTTCAATATTTCGCTTGTTTATGTCTGTGGAATTTTCTTCTTTAATTTCCTTTTTTACCATTTTTGCTACTGTCATTAAGTCTTGTAGAGCTACTGTTTTTATCTCTACACCATCTTGTTCTATTTTCATTTTTACCTTTTCTTTCTCTTTCTTTCGACATTCTGTAACATGGTGTCCATATTTCCTTCACCTAATGCAAGCAATAGGTATTTCTATAGAGTCTTTTAACTTTAATATATATTCTTTCTTGTCTTTATGGTGATTCGGTAGATTTTCTATCAGTTTTATTATTATGTCTTTTTGCTTTCTTTTTCTTTTATTAATCTTAAGTGGGTTGGTTGATTTTAACTCTTTCTTTACTTGATCAATTTCTTTTTGACTAACATTAAATATTTCCATTAATTCTTTTATAATATCTTTCTCAAATTCTAATTTGCTAATTTGTTTAACAATTCTATTATGTCTGTCACATTGTTTTTTAGTATGTCCATATCCTTTGCATTTATGACAAATAGTATTATTAACATGCCTGTCAGTTTTCTCATTATCTGATAACTCAGTAGTATTTAAAATTGTTATGTCTCTTGCTGAGTAGCAACAATATTAAAGTAGTCATGATGGGATCTGTCAAGTAAGTGAGATTTAGAATATTTCTAAAAGCTAGTATAATTCTATCCATGCATGTACTACTATATATTTCTTCATAAAGTCTTTCATTAATAGGACAATCTATCACGGGATTATAAATAATTCTATCTGTTGGGAAATTAAATCTGTCATTATTCAAGAAATTACCATAATTTATATTTTCTTTAATGATCAATAAAGGAGAGTCTGTCAAAGATTCTTTTATTAAAATATCTGTTATATGAATATTTAAGAATGCTATAAAGGGTGTACATTTGTCATTTAGTACTTCTATCAGTCTATCAGTATGTCTGTCATTATTATTAAAAGGAATAATAATTATACCATCTATATTTGGTGTAGGGGCAATAGTCTCAAGTTGTCATCTGTCAGTCCATGTACTATTAGTCCATGCATATTGATTACAAAAGATTGTATTCATATTTCCGTCTTTTATGAGTTCTTCTGTAGATTGGACTTTATGTAAGAAAGGAGAATAAGAACATATCTCTGTCTCTTTGTCTTGTTTATCTCTCTTTTTGTCATTTTCTGTCAATTGATTAACAAGTAGCATTTCTGTCTTTAAAGATGACAAACTTCTTTCAGTTCTATAGATTCCTCTATCATTGATATCTGTTAAAATAGTAACCTTTTTGGAAGAGTGTATTTCTTTCAAGACAAGTGGAACAATGAGTTTAAAGAATATATCTTTTCCCCATACATTAGTTTTATTGCTTCATCTGTCACTAGAAAGGGATA
This sequence comes from Quercus lobata, assembly GCF_001633185.2. NCBI lineage: Eukaryota > Viridiplantae > Streptophyta > Magnoliopsida > Fagales > Fagaceae > Quercus > Quercus lobata. Next base: position 703,141 of record NW_022154705.1, read on the forward strand.
AATTAAAGCCATAAAAGGAATTCCTAAAATAATTTTAGAAAGATGGTCTTTAATTAAAACAAAGGTTGTCTCAGAATATATTCCATCTTGGCATATATGAACAATAGGTATTTTATAATTAATTATTAGTTTTTCTCCATTGGCCTGAATTAATCTTTCAGATGATTTTTCATAATACTTTAAGGGTATTAATCTTTCTTGTATATAATTCATATCAGCACCTGAATCTGTCAAAGCAATTTCTGTCAAAGAAAACTCTAAAGTAATTTTTGTATGCCATTTTTTGAAAATTACTCTGTCAATTAAACTTAAGAAATTCTATCTATCAAATTTAGTACTATTGTTTGAAACATTAATATCTGTAACTTCTTTATCTGTAGGAGGATCAAGGGGGTCTATCATGGGATTAGAAAATTCTTTTATTATTTCTACAATATTATGTTCATTTATGTCCGTCGGATTTTCTTCTTTAATTTCTTGTTTTACTTTTATTTTTATCTTTTCTTTCTTGTCTTTTTCTTTCTCTTTCTCTTTCTTTCGGCATTCTGTAACATGGTGTCCATATTTCCCACACCTAATGCAAGCAATAGGTATTTCTATAGAGTCTTTCAATTTTAATAAATATTCTTTTTTGTCTTTATGGTGATTCGGTAGATTTTCTATCAGTTTTATTATTATATCTTTTTGTTTTCTTTTTCTTTTATTAATCTTAAGTGGGTTGGTTGATTTTAACTCTTTCTTTACTTGATCTATTTCTTTTTTACTAACATTGAATATTTCCATTAATTCTTTTATAATATCTTTCTCAAATTCTAATTTACTGATTTGTTTAATAATTCTATTATGTCTGTCACATTGTTTTTTAGTATGTCCATATCCCTTGCATTTATGACAAATAGTATTATTAACATGTCTGTCGGTTTTCTCATCATCTGATAACTCAATAGTATTTAAAACTGTTATGTCTCTTTTTCTATCTGTCTCTATTGGTAGACTTAAAATTTCTATCTTTTTAGCCAATTCTATTAAACTGTTGTTTTCAGTTCTATCAATTGTTTTAAGTCTCTCATCAATTTCTTCTTTAAAACTATTACACTTCTTGTCTTTTACTTCCATTTTTACTTTTACTACACTATCACTATTTTCTTTTTCTTTTAAATTACCATAATTATTTTTCCTACCATTGTTGACTTCTTTTACACTATCTCTTTCTATCTCTTTTGTATCTAACTTCCTACATATTATTTCATTCTTTTGTCTTTCATATAATTCTTTCAAACCATCATCATTATCTCTAGGACTATCATCTTTTTTCTCTTTCTTTATCATGTTTCTTTGTTTTACTATGTCTTTTCCTATATCTAATCCTTTACATAGAGTTCCATCTTTTGAATTGGTTTGTTCACTATTTTGTCTTTCAAACATTTCTTTTATCTCTTTTACCATTCATTTTTTTATTATTTCTTTATTATAATCTATTAACTTCCCATGTAGAGATTCTTTCTCGTCTGTCTCTATTAGGCTCTTTTGTCTATCTGTGTCTAGCTCTTTACATATAATTTGTACTGAACTAGAAACTTCTCTATTATTTTGCTTTTCCACCATTTCTTTTAGTCTGTCATTTTCTATAGTACTTCTTTCTTTTGTGAGATCTTTTATTTTATCTTCCACACATGTTACTCTTTTCTTAATTGGGCCAGTTTCTTCATCAACTGATCTGTCAGTTGCTTTTAATGTTTGTAAATTCTTATTTACAACTTCTTTTGAATTACTATTTATATACCAATTATCTGTCATAGTTTCTGTAAAAGATAATCTTTGATGGGGTCCAAATTCTATTTCTTTTTTAAAAGGTGAATTTAAAGCTTTCATTCTTTCATAGAGGTCCAAAAAACTATCATTTTTCTTTTCAACTTTAGTATATATAGTAGATCTGTCAATATTTTCCAAGGATTCCAATTTTCTATTAATTCTATCTAAAAAACTATCATTGTGTTTATTAGTCTGTCGGTTGATTTTATCTTCTGTTAAAGTATTCCAATTATTTGAATCATTATAATTATCCATTTCACTGTTAGAATCAGAATCTGTTTCATATTCCATATCACTATTTATCCAATTTTCATCTATATCTTTCATGCTATAACCTTCATCATAATCTATATCATCATAGTCTATGTTTCAAATTAGTGTGTGCCTAGCCTAAGTGTGAATAAGCAAACAGATGATGAGCTGATAAATGTATTTATTCTCTTTCTAAGCAATTAATAATTACTGGTGGAACTATTACTAACCACTGGTATCCTTGCTATCGGAACCACCTCCTCGGGAAACTCCATTGCGGGACCACCCAAACAACGCCTGTCCGTCGGCTACAACAAAGGGGCTGCCCAACGCGAAACTAACATTGTCCGCCTTGCAAGAGTGCATTGCAGCCATACCACATACACATGAAATGCAAACCTGGGTTCACCCTGGCGATGCATTTAGGGCCCACCTCGCGCCATGGGGCACGTGGGGTTGGGTGCCCTAGGGCTCGTCATGAGCATGGCTACCCATGGCCAAGCTCAAAAGGGGTCGCCCCTGTGCATTGCCGAATACCTCCTCCCCCCTAAAGAGCCCTTAGGAAAAAATCTGCTCTGGCATGAGGAAACATTGATTTGTTGAGGAGGAATAATGGGTCTTTTTTGTAGCAATTCTTGGAGTCTTTCCCTGATTTTTTGCACACACGCTGAGAAAAATCCAACCTTCAACCTATCAAAATATGGTGGCCAGATTCATCATATTGTATTTTTTATGATTTTAGGAAGCCGAAAGAATAGGAAAAATCATAAAAAATTCAAAAACGCTCAGAATGCCAAACTGCTTACTGGAATCCTCCTCTAAAATCATGGAATGAATTTAGGGACACAAAAATGGAAAAATGAACAAGCTAATTTTTCCGGAGTGTAGGACGATGCGCAGCTAGCCTTAACTGGCTAGGTCGTGCCTCCGGTGCTGTTACTTTGAAGAAATTAGAGTGCTCAAAGCAAGCCTACGTTCTGGATACATTAGCATGGGATAACCTCATAGGATCTCGGTCCTATTCTGTTGGCCTTTGGGATCGGAGTAATGATTAACAAGGACAGTCGGGGGCATTTGTATTTCATAGTCAGAGGTAACATTCTTGGATTTATGAAAGACAAAAAACTACGAAAGCATTTGCCAAGAATGTTTTCATTAATCAAGAATGAAAGTTGGGGGCTCGAAGATGATCAGATACCGTCCTAGTCTCAACCATAAATGATGCTGACTAAGGATTGGCGAATGTTACTTATAGGATTCTGCCAGCACCTTATGAGAAATCAAAGTCACTGGGTTCCGGGGGGAGTATGGTCACAAGGCTAAAACTTAAAGGAATTAATGGAAGGGCACCACTAGGAGTGGAGCCTGCGGCATAATTTAACTCAACACGGGGAAACTTACTAGGTCCAGACATAGTAAGGATTGACAGACTGGGAGCTCTTTCTTGATTTTATGGGTGGTGGTGCATTGCCGTTCTTAGTTGGTGGAGTGATTTATCTGGTTAATTCTGTTAACGAACGAGACCTTAGCCTGCTAACTAGCTATGCGGAGGTGACCCTCCATGGCTAGCTTCTTAGAGGGACTATGGCTGTTTAGGCCAAGGAAGTTTGAGGCAATAACAGGTCTGTGATGCCCTTAATGTTCTGGGCCGCATGCATGCTACACTGATGTATTCAACGAGTTTATAGCCTTGGCTAACAAGCTCGAGTAATCTTTAAAATTTCATCGTGATGGGGATAGATCATTGCAATTGTTGGTGTTCAACGAGGAATTCCTAGTAAGCACGAGTCATCAGCTCGCGTGGACTACGTCCTTGCCCTTTGTACACACCGCTCGTCGCCCCTACTGATTGAATGGTTCGGTAAAGTGTTCGGATCATGGTGACGTAGGTGGTTTGCTACCGGCGACGTCGTGAGAAGTCCACTGAACCTTATCACTTAGAGGAAGGAGAAGTCGTAACAAGGTTTTCGTAGGTGAATTTGCGGAAGGATCATTGTCAAAACCTGCACAATAGAATGAACCGGGAATTGGTTACAACCGATGTGGGGCACTTGTTGCCCCCTTCGCCCTTCCTGCGAGTGAGGACCTCCAACTCCTACCCGTAAATCGAACCCTAGCATGGAATGCGCTAAGGAAATTGAACCAAAAGAGCCATGTCGAAGGCCCCAGACACGGTGCGCCCCCAGCGTGGGCGTCTTATGAATTATTCAAAACGACTCTCGACAATAGATATCTAGGCTCTCGCATCGATGAAGAACGTAGCGAAATGCGATACTTGGTGTGAATTGCAGAATCCTTTGAATCATCGAGTTTTTGAACGAAAGTTAAGCTCGAAGCCATTTGGCCGAGGGCACGTTTGCCAAAGTGTCACGCATAATTGCCCCCCCAAACTCCGGTCCGGGCGGGGCAGAAGTTGGCCTCTCGTGTGTTCCCGCACCCGCGATTAGCCCAAAAGCGAGTCCTCGACGACGAGCGCCACAACAATCGGTGGTTTTTTTGCCCGCATTCCTCATAGTGCGCGCCCCGTCATTTGAACGCGCTCTTGCGACCTTCACGGGTCGCCTCGATGGCGCTCCCAACGCGACCCTAAGTCAGGCAGGACTACCCACTGAGTTTAAGCATATCAATAAGCGAAGGAAAAGAAACTTACAAGGATTCCCCTATTAACGGTGAGTGAATTGGGAACAGCCCAGCTTGAGAATCGGGCCCCCTCACAGGCCTAAGTCCCCTAGAAGGGGGCGCCGGAGAAGGTGAGAGCCCCTTCGTGCTCGGACCCTATCGCACCACGAGGCGCTGTCGGCAAGTCGGGTTGTTTGGGAATGCAACCCCAATTGGGCAGCAAATTCCACCTAAGGCTAAATACAGGTGAGAGACCGATAGCAAAAAAGTACCGCGAGGGAAAGATGAAAAGGAGCTTGAACAGAAAGTCAAAGAGTGCTTGAAATTGTCGGGAGGGAAGCGGATGGGGGTCGGCAATGCGCCTTGGTTGAATGTGGAACTGTGACAGCCGGTTTGCTGATCAACTCGATACATGGACCGATGCGGATTACAGCGGTGGCCCGAGCCCGGGCTGTAGTTATGCCCGTGGAGACGTCGTTGCCACAATCGTGGCTGGCAGCGCGCGCCTCGGCATCTGCGTGCTCCTGGCATCGGCCTGCGGGCTCCCCATTCAACCCATCTTGAAACACAGACCAAGGAGTCTGACATATGTGCGAGTCAACGAGCTAGTAAACTCGTAAGGTGCAAGGAAGTTGATTGGCAGGATCCCCTTGAGGGTTGCATCGCCGACCGACCTTGATCTTCTGAGAAGGGTTTGAGTGAGAGCAAACCTGTCAGGACCCGAAAGATGGTGAACTATGCCTAAGCAGGGCAAAGCCAGAGGAAATTCTAGTGGAGGGCCACAGCGATACTGACATGCAAATCGTTCGTCTGACTTGGGTATAGGGGCGAAAGACTAATCGAACCGTCTAGTAGCTGGTTCCCTCCGAAGTTTCCCTTAGGATAGCTGGAGCTCACGTCCGAGTTCTATTGTGTAAAGCCAATGATTAGAGGCATCAGGGGCGCAACGTCTTCGACCTATTCTCAAATTTTAATAGGTAGGACGGCACAGCTGCTTCGTTGAGCCACGACAAGGAATCGAGAGCTCCAAGTGGGCCATTTTTGGTAAGCATAACTGGCAATATGGGATGAACCAGAAGCAGGGTTACGGTGCCCAACTGCGCGCTAACCTAGAACCCACAAAGGGTGTTGGTCGATTAAGACAGCAGGACGGTGGTCATGGAAGTTGAAGTCTGCTAAGGAATGTTTAACAACTCACCTGCCGAATCAACAAGCCCCGAAAATGGATGGCGCTAAAGCGCACGACCTATACCAGACCGTCGGGGCAAGTTCCAGGCCCTGATGAGTAGGAAGGCACGACGGTCGCTACGAAACCTGGGGTGCGAGCCCGGGCGAAGCGACCGTCAATGCAGATCTTGGTGGTAGTAGCAAATATTCAAATGAGAACTTTGAAGGCTAAAGAGGGGAAAGGTTCCAT